>NC_090258.1:30789777-30879777 GCF_037325665.1 Littorina saxatilis
TCCGACCTCCTTTTGTTGGTTAACTTTTTAACTTTTTAATTTTTAATTTTTTATTTTTTATTTTTATTTTTATTTTTTTGATTATTTTATTTATTTTTTTTTAATTATATAATTGTGTGTCTATGCGTCCCAAGGACAGATTGTAAGAAAAGGCGTAGCCTTAAATCTAAATCCTTGTAAAATAAAGTTCAATTCAATTCAATTCAATTCTCTCTCTCTCTCTCTGTCTCTCTCTCTGAGTAATTTTATTCTTAAAAAAACACATGCACAAATACATGTATTATGACAAAAAGGAGAGCAGACAGACAAACCAGACAGACAAACCAGACAGACAAACCAGACAGACAAACCAGACAGACAAACCAGACAGACAAACCAGACAGACAAACCAGACAGACAAACCAGACAGACAAACCAGACAGACAAACCAGACAGACAAACCAGACAGACAAACCAGGCAGACAAACCAGGCAGACAAACCAGACAGACAAACCAGGCAGACAAACCAGACAGACAAACCAGACAGACAAACCAGGCAGACAAACCAGACAGACAAACCAGACAGACAAACCAGACAGACAAACCAGACAGACAAACCAGACAGACCAGGCAGACAAACCAGACAGACAAACCAGGCAGACAAACCAGGCAGACAAACCAGACAGACAAACCAGGCAGACAAACCAGACAGACAAACCAGACAGACAAACCAGGCAGACAAACCAGGCAGACAAACCAGACAGACAGAAAGAATAAAGAAAGGTGATTGTTATCATTGTTCAAATTGAGTATACACGTCTGTGAAGAACTGACAGACAGGCTCACAGACAGATAAACAAACATCAGTTTCATCAACGAAATTTGACAGACCGAGTGACAGACACACACACTAAGAGGGAGGATCATTCACATTACACCATGGCTGAACATTATTTGTTATCCAAATCTATCCAATATCTCACAACCTTCGTGATGGAAATATGGTAACTCTGATAGATAACCAGACAGAAAGACAGACAGACATACAGACAGACAGACAGATACATGTCCCCATTAACCATTTCTGTCAAACTGGTAACATCCAAAAATCGTGTGAAAAAGTTTGATGTAGACGGATGGAGAGACACTCGAAATTGTGGGTAATGTCGCCAGACATTGCACCCAAATCTATCCAATATCTCACAACCTTCGTGATGGAAAAATGGTAACTCTGACAGATGGGCAGACAGAAAGACAGACAGACAGACAGACAGACATGCAGACAGACAGACAGAAACATGTGCCCATTAACCCCTTCTGAAAATCTCTAACAACTAACTATCGGGTGAACAAGTTTGAAGTTGACGGACGATCGGACAGACAGACAGACAGGCAGACTGACAGACAGATGGGGAGACACTCGAAAATGTATACACACACAAGTATGCACATACCCACTCACACACTGGAACCAGGTGTTTTTATGCTGATGCGAGTAAGAAAACGGGACTGGCCTTCCTGAGCTAAACATCAAAATATCTACTCTCGCGGCTCATTTTGTCGCAGGTGCGACAATATGGGCAATGTGCGATAAAATCGGGCATGAGAGTAACCCATTTTGTCGTAATGCGTCAAAATGGGCCGATGCGACAAAATGGGGCGTAACAGGGCTCTCCTAACTGCGCGTCGCTGCGTCCTATACGCACTGGAAGCCTAAATCACGTACTAAAAATTCATGGTGGTGGTCCCGGTACGCACTTAACCAAAAATGAGTGGGTCCTGGGACGCACTAAGTATCCGTTATTGTACGTCCCGTAGGTACTGACAGTAAACGTACAGGAAGTCAAGTAGAAACATATTTCAAAGCACACCTATGCTTGATCACAATGTATTACAGGCAGGCAGGCAGGGTGTGCCGAAGAAAAATTTCCATTTTTATGTAATATTTTAATGGACAATAAAGTGCTGTTATTGTTATTATTGTTATTGTTATTATACGTTCAACAGGGTTGTTGTGGCCTCTGGACCATCAGGACAATCTAAAACTCCGCTGAGGGGGTTCAAGGACCCTCTACAAATTAAAAGTGGGGGTCCCGGGACCCTGTACGAGGGCTGTCCATGGGGAGCCCTGCAATGGCTGATGTTTTTCATTGTGAAGATTGGCTCATGAGCTCATCTTATCACTGACACTGTTTTGGTTCATTGTTTTAAAGGGCTCAACTCTACAATGGCTAATGTTTTTCATTGTGAAGATTGGCTCATGATCTCATTTTATCCCTGACACTGTTTTGGTTCATTGTTTTAAAGGGCTTAACTCTACAATGGCTAATGTTTTTCATTGTGAAGATTGGCTCATGAGCTCATCTTATCACTGACACTGTTTTGGTTCATTGTCTTAAAGGGTTCAACTCTACAACGGCTTATATTTGTGACCTTGGAATCTCTTCTCGTGAGGCCCTGGGAGTGTCCTTGCTATTCATTGTCAGAGTAAACATTAATGTGTTCGACTTGAGTAACCAGAAATCTCCGCAGTATATTTCGCTCCGTGAAGAGTTTCGACAAAAGGTAAGCCTGTCTTTGTGTGTGTGGGGGGGGGAGGGGGGGCTTGTGTGTGTGGGGGGGGAGGGGGCTTGTGTGTGTGTGTGTGTGTGTGTGTGTGTGTGTGTGTGTGTGTGTGTGTGTGTGTAAAGGTAAACCTGTGCATGTGTGCGTGCGTGTGTGTTTGTGTGTGTGTGTGTGTGTGTGTGTGTGTGTGTGTGTGTGTGTGTGCTTGTTTCTCTGGCCTTAAATATTAACAGTTTTAAAGAGTAGGCTGAGAACAATAATAATAATAATAATATATATAAGGGTATTCAAATGGTGCAAATCATAATATAGTTCAAAGCGTCTTACAATCAATCTTCAATATAATAATATTCATTACAGCAACAGTGCACATTTAAAGAATCTTCAAATGAATACAGAATCAAAAAACAAGAAAGGTAGGTTGTTGGAACGTTTGTTATTGACAAAACAATACATTTACAAATATATCGACCCAACGGTCTTTTAAGTGCACAGACAAACAATTAATAACAAAAACTTATCTGGCTGATGTTTTCTTCCGCCTGCCGCGAAGCCGCAAGCGAATGAATGAATGAAGGCGGAAGAAAAAATCAGCCAGATAAATTTCGTTATTAATTGTTTGTCTGTGCACTTAAAAGACCGTTGGGTCGATATGTTTGTGAATGTATTGATTTGTCAATAACAAACGTTCCAACAACCTACCTTCCTTGTTTTTTTTATTCTGAATTTTGGAACGTTGGCAGTCTCTTTGTTTTTGGATTTATTTTTTCAAATAAATACAGATACAAAATTCAATACTGACTTGGTCTCGCGTGACCACCTGGGTTCTCGTGCAAAAAACTCTAATAAACAACAACAACAATTTTTGGGGGGAACCCCTCCCCTACATCCCCCCCCCCTCCCGCCCCCTCCCCCCCTCAAAAAAAAAAGAATCAGGGGGACCCCTAACTATTTGTTTCTGCCAAACCCCAGATCTTTTCTCACCACTATGGAAACAATGACCTCACTGACAACTGGACAGTTTGAGCTAATTAACCACGGGCACTGCAGCATACGCTGTTAAAAACAAAACAAGTCGCGTAAGGCGAAATTACTACATTTAGTCAAGCTGTGGAACTCACAGAATGAAACTGAACGTAGTCCGCCGCTAGTGCAAAAGGCAGTGAAAATTACGAGCCTGTTTGGCGCGGTAGCGGTTACGCTGTGCTTCATAGCACGCTTTACTGTACCTCTCTTCGTTTTAACTTTTTGAGCGTGTTTTTAATCCAAACATATCATATCTATATGTTTTTGGAATCAGGAACCGACAAGGAATAAGATGAAATTGTTTTTAAATCGATTTCGGTAATTTAATTTTGATCATAATTTTTATATTTCTAATTTTCAGAGCTTGTTTTTAATCCAAATATAACATTTATATGTGTTTGGAATCAGAACATGATAAAGAATAAGATGAACGTAAATTTGGATCGTTTTATAATTTTATTTTATTTTTTTACAATTTTCAGATTTTTAATGACCAAAGTCATCAGTTAATTTTTAAGCCACCAAGCTGAAATGCAATACCGAAGTCCGGCCTTCGTCGAAGATTGCTTGGCCAAAATGTCAATCAATTTGATTAAAAAATGAGGGTGTGACAGTGCCGCCTCAACTTTTACAAAAAGGCGGATATGACGTCATCAAAGACATTTATCGACAAAATGAAAAAACTATCCGTGGATATGATTCCCAGGAACTCTCATGTAAAATTTCATAAAGATCAGTCCAGTAGTTTAGTCTGAATCGCTCTACACACACACACGCACAGACACACACACACACACACACACACACTCAAACACACACACACACACACACACACACACACACACACACACACACACACACATACACCACACCCTCGTCTCGATTCCCCCCTCTACGTTAAAACATTTAGTCAAAACTTGACTAAATGTAATAAAAAAAACAAGTCGCGTAAGGCGATAATACAATATTTAGTCAAGTAGCTGTCAAACTCACAGAATGAAACTGAACGCAATGCCATTTTTCAGCAAGACCGTATACTCGTAGCATCGTCAGTCCACCGCTCATGGCAAAGGCAGTGAAATTGACAAGAAGAGCGGGGTAGTAGTTGCGCTAAGAAGGATAGCACGCTTTTCTGTACCTCTCTTTGTTTTAACTTTCTGAGCGTGTTTTTAATCTAAACATATCATATCTATATGTTTTTGGAATCACGAACCGACAAGAAATAAGATGAAAGTGTTTTTAAATTGATTTGGACAATTTAATTTTGATAATAATTTGTATATATTTAATTTTCAGAGCTTGTTTTTAATCCGAATATAACATATTTATATGTTTTTGGAATCAGCAAATGATGGAGAATAAGATAAACGTAAATTTGGATCGTTTTATAAATTTTTATTTTTTTTTACAATTTTCAGATTTTTAATGACCAAAGTCATTAATTAATTTTTAAGCCACCAAGCTGAAATGCAATACCGAAGTCCGGGCTTCGTCGAAGATTACTTGACCAACATTTCAACCAATTTGGTTGAAAAATGAGGGCGTGACAGTGCCGCCTCAACTTTCACGAAAAGCCGGATATGACGTCATCAAAGACATTTATCAAAAAAATGAAAAAATCGTTCGGGGATTTCATACCCAGGAACTCTCATGTCAAATTTCATAAAGATCGGTCCAGTAGTTTAGTCTGAATCGCTCTACACACACACACAGACACACAGACACACACACACACGCACACACACACGCACACACGCACATACACAACGACCCTCGTCTCGATTCCCCCTCTATGTTAAAACATTTAGTCAAAACTTGACTAAATGTAATAAAAAAAAGAACGGAAAAAGTAATTATCTAGCTAATTCACAACGGTTTTTATTTCAGATGTTCAACTACCTGAATGTAATTGTCAGCGCCCTTATTGACGTTTGTGTTTCGAATCTGAGGTATGTTTTTGAGAGTGTTTCTGTATTGCAGGAGAAAAAAACAATGTCTGTTATTCTTTTCCCCCGGATTTTGTTGCCGTCGTTGTTGTTGTTGTTGTTGTTGTTGTTGTTGTTGTTGTTGTTGTTGTTGTTGTTGTTGTTCTTCTTCTTCTTCTTCTTCTTCTTCTTCTTCTTCTTCTTCTTCTTCTTCTTCTTCTTTGTCGTCGTCGTCGTCGTTGATGTAGTTATTGGTGTTACAATGAATTAATTCGGCTATTAGTCAGCGGGCTCCGCAAGCTTTTGCGTCTTTGCGTCCTGTACGCAGAAGAAGCCAAAATTCTGTACTAGGACTTATTGGAGGGGGTCTTGTGACGCCTTCAACTTGAAAAGAGCGGGCCCCAAGACGCACTAAGTTTGCTTTACCATGCGTTAAAATTAATATTAAAAGTCCTACGGTTTTGAGCCATTAAGGACTTGAGTGTTTGTCCGTGCGTACCGTCTGAACTGATATTTCCATACAGAATGAACAAAAACTTTGCTGGTTTTCGAAGACGAAGAAAACATTCTGACGGAGCTGTACCGACGCGAATTTAAGGATGAATCTAACCGATGTAACAAATAACGCTTTTACAGAGGGCTCACAGAACTGCCCAAAGTCCTCCTGGATTTAGGACCCTCTAAAGTTCCGCTAAAGGGGGTCCTTGGACTCCCTAAAAATCACTCTCGGGGGTCACAAGACACTCTTGTTAGAGCATCTTCGGGGAGCCCCAATCGTCTTCTTCTTCGATGTAGTAATCTTCAGAAATAATTGAAGTTATTTCCCTTTAGTTATCAGCAGTCACAGGTTACGTGACTGCTGATCGCTTCATCTGTGCATATTTATGCAGCATGAGAAGACACGCCATGTCCGCGGAGGAGAACAAGGTTTTGTATGTAATGGTTACTTTACCTCTGATTGATGGGCGTGATGAAGAGTGTGTATATGATTGATACTGTCGCCTGCTGTATGTGTTAAGGCGGAGAAGGCGTTTCTCATTCAAATTTATTTTAAATTATAATTTTGATTAAATCATTTCTGAATAAGGTATGCTTGATAAAAATCGTTGTCATTGTAGTTGATGCATGTAAATGTTGGGTTTGTGATCATCTCAGTCAGGGCAGTGTGATAGCTGACCTGACGGCAGTGGTGGGGAAGAACACGTCTGAGCAATCAGCGTCACAGCTGACGTTAGCGCTCCGCACGCTTGACAGAGGTCAGGTTTTGTTGCTCAACAACCAATCTGGAACGGTTGATGTCACAACGACAGATGGAAAATCATGTAAGTTTAGAGTCTGTGTTTCTGTTTATGGCTGTGATCATCTCATTTTTTTTCTCCGTCTCTGTTTTTCCATTTAGTCAAGTTTTGACTAAATGTTTTAACATAGAGGGGGAATCGAGACGAGGGTCGTGGTGTATGTGTGGGTCTGTCTGTCTGTCTGTCTGTGCGTGTGTGTGTGTAGAGCGATTCAGACTAAACTACTGGACCGATCTTTATTAAATTTGACATGAGAGTTCCTGGGAATGATATCCCCGGACATTTTTTTGTTTTGATAAATACCTTTGATGACGTCATATCCGGCTTTTTGTAAAAGTTGTGGCGGCACTGTCACACCCTCATTTTTCAATTAAATTGATTGAAATTTTGGCAAAGCAATCTTCGACGAAGGCCGGGGTTTGGTATTGCATTTCAGCTTGATGGCTTAAAAACTAATGAGTGAGTTTGGTCATTAAAAATCGGAAACTTGTAATTAAAATTATTTTTTTATTAAACGATCCAAAAACAATTTCATCTTATTTTTCGTCATTTTCTGATTCCAAAAACATATAAATATGTTATATTCGGATTAAAAACAAGCTCTGAAAATTAAAAATATAAAAATTATGATTAAAATAAAATTTCCGAAATCGATTTAAAAACAATTTCATCTTATTCCTTGTGGGTTCCTGATTCCAAAAACATATAGATGTGATATGTTTGGATTAAAAACACGCTCAGAAAGTTAAAAAGAATAGAGATAAAGAAAAGCGTGCTATCCTTCTCAGCGCAACTACTACCCCGCTCTTCTTGTCAATTTCACTGCCTTTGCATCGAGCGGTAGACTGACGATGCGGGGATATAGCTCAGTTGGTAGCGCGCTGGATTTGTATTCAGTTGGCCGCTGTCAGCGCGAGTTCGATCCCAGGTTCGGCGGAAATTTATTTCACAGAGTCAACTTTGTGTGCAGACTCTCTTCGGTGTCCGAACCACCCCCCGTGTATACTACATTGGGTGTGCACGTTAAAGATCCCACGATTGACAAAAGGGTCTTTCCTGGCAAAATTGCTTAGGCACAGTTAATAATTGTCTACCATACCCGTGTGACTTGGAATAAGGCCGTGAAAGGTAAATATGCGCCGACATGGCTGCAATCTACTGGCCGTATAAAATTTCATCTCACACGGCATCACTGCAGAGCGCCTAGAACTGTACCCACGGAATATGCGCGATATAAGCCTCATTGATTGATTGATTGATGCTACGAGTATACGCTCTTGCTGTAAAAATGCAGAGAGTTCAGTTTCATTCTGTTAGTTCGACAGCTTGACTTAATGTTGTAATTTCGCCTAACGCGACTTGTTTATCATTACATTCAGTCAAGTTTTTACTAAATGTTTTTACATTTAGTCAAGTTTTGACTAAATGTTTTAACGTAGAGGGGGAATCGAGACGAGGGTCGTGGTGTATGTGTGTGTGTGTGTGTGTGTGTGTGTGTGTGTGTGTGTGTGTGTGTGTGTGTGTGTGTGTGTGTGTGTGTGTGTGTGTGTGTGTCTGTGCGTGTGTGTGTGTGTGTGTGTAGAGCGATTCAGACCAAACTACTGGACCGATCTTTATGAAATTTGACATGAGAGTTCCTGGGAATGATATCCCCGGACTTTTTACATTTAGTCAAGTTTTGACTAAATGTTTTAACATCGAGGGGGGAATCGAGACGAGGGTCGTGGTGTATGTGCGTGTGTGTGTGTGTGTGTGTGTGTGTGTGTGTGTGTGTGTGTGTGTGTTTGTGTGTGTGTGTGTAAACTATGTGTGTGTGTAGAGCGATTCAGACTAAACTACTGGGCCGATCTTTATGAAATTTGACATGAGAGTTCCTGGGTATGATATCCCCGGACGTTTTTTTCAATTTTTTCGATATATACCTTTGATGACGTCATTTCCGGCTTTTTGTAAAAGTTGAGGCGGCACTGTCACACCCTCATTTTTCAATTAAATTGATTGAAATTTTGGCAAAGCAATCTTCGACAAAGGCCGGGGTTTGGTATTACATTTCAGCTTGATGGCTTAAAAACTAATGAGTGAGTTTGATCATTAAATATCGGAAACTTCCAATTAAAATTATTTTTTTATTAAACGATCCAAAAACAATTTCATCTTATTTTTCGTCATTTTCTGATTCCAAAAACATATACATATGTTATATTTGGATTAAAAACAAGCTCTGAAAATTAAAAATATAAAAATTATGATCAAAATTAAATTTTCGAAATCGTTTTAAAAACTATTTCATCTTATTCCTTGTCGGTTCCTGATTCCAAAAACATATAGATATGATATGTTTGGACACGCTCAGAAAGTTAAAACGAAGAGAGGTACAGTAAAGCACAGCGCAATCGCTACCGCGCCAAACAGGCTCGTCACTTTCACCGCCTTTTGCACTAGCGGCGGACTACGTTCAGTTTCATTCTGTGAGTTCCACAGCTTGACTAAATGTAGTAATTTCGCCTTACGCGACTTGTTTTTCTTTTTTTCGATAAATACCTTTGATGACGTCATATCCGGCTTTTTGTAAAAGTTGAGGCGGCACTGTCACACCTCCTTTATTAATCAAATTGATTGAAATTTTGGCCAAGCAATCTTCGACGAAGGCCGGACTTTGGTATTGCATTTCAGCTTGGTGGCTTACAAATTAATTAATGACTTTGGTCATTAAAAATCAGAAAATTGTAAAAAAAACGATCCAAATTTACGTGCGTCGTATTCTTCATCATTTCCTGATTCCAAAAACATATAAATATGTTATATTTGGATTAAAAACAAGCTCTGAAAATTAAAAATATAAAAATTATGATCAAAATAAAATTTTCGAAATCAATTTAAAAACACTTTCATCTTATTCCTTGTCGGTTCCTGATTCCAAAAACATATAGATTTGATATGTTTGGATTAAAAACACGCTCAGAAAGTTAAAACGAAGAGAGGTACAGTAAAGCGTGCTATGAAGCACAGCGCAACCGCTACCGCGCCAAACAGGCTCGTCACTTTCACTGCCTTTTGCACTAGCGGAGGACTACGTTCAGTTTCATTCTGTGAGTTCCACAGCTTGACTAAATGTAGTAATTTCGCCTTACGCGACTTGTTTCTTCTCTTACTCACTAACTCTATCTCTTTCTTTCTATGTCTCTCTCTCTCTCGCACCCTCTCTCTCTTTTACATGACATTAAACCCTACCTTTTGTTGAATGTGGATAGACATCTAAAGTTTATTATGACTAGGTTTCGATTCGGTATTTCAGAAATAAATGTGCATGCTAACCGATATAAACAGCATGATGCCGATCAGTTAATGTGTCCCCTTTGTAAAGTAAAGCAAGATGATGAAGTCCATTTTGTTTTGTGTTGTCCATACTTAAACAGATTAAGAGAAAAATTTATCCCATTTAAATATTATAAAAACCCAAGCACTTTTAGACTCAGCTTGCTCCTGGCTTCCCCTCAAGAAACTGTTGTTAGAAATGTATCCTTGTATTTGTATAAAGCCTTTAAATTAAGAGATGTTTTAACCTCTTAGTTAAATAACGTGTAATGTATGTTTTAATCCAAAGTGTTGTGAGATTGTTATGTTGTACCTTTTTTGCACCTGATGAGTTAAATTATTTGCAACGTTAATCATTTGTTCACACTCCGATCCTTCATAAGGGGCTATGGCCTATTGAATAAATTATCTGCGTCTGCGTCTGCGTCTCTCTTTTGCTCACTCTCTTTCTCTCACTCTCTCTCTATAATTCTCTTTATTTCGTTTTTACGGGTCACATGACGAAACTGTAACTGACCATTAATTTTGTCAAACATGCACCCTATATCAATTGATATATCGCAGGAAGTCGTCATAGCCAAGTGATCTCTCGCAGTAAGTGGCTAATCACTTATGGGCGCCATCTTTAGACGGTCACTTCAAAATAGTGGAGCGAGATATTTCCCATAAACATTATTTGATGAAGAAATGAGTACACAACAAGCGAAAAGGCAAATCGTCAAAAAACAGAAAAGCATGCCCAATCTTTTGTACGCAGTGATCATGTGTCCTAGAAATTGGATCTGAAGTCTTACGACGGGGGTTGCATTGAATGGTAATTTAGGCCCCCCCCCAAAAAAAAAGTTGTATGTTTCTGGTCACCCGACCCTAGACTTTTTTTTATTGCATTTGTAAAAAAAAAAAAAAAAAAAAAAAGCGTCAAAACGAAAGTAACAGACGGCAGACGAAACAAGGGGGATAACCCCGCATCCCTTTTGTCTTATTTGTTTTGTAATGTGTTGTCTTTCTCTTTGTATAGTAAGTCCAGTCTCTTTGCGTCACTGTATAGTTATTTTCTACCCTGACCAAAACAAAAACAAAAATCATTAAAAAAAAATCCCTACCTTGTACTTACCCTATTTTTTGTAGCCATGTTACCAGAAACATTCAACTTTTTTTTTGGCCTTCGCAGAAAAACAAGAGACACAAGCAGCAGACACTTGTGACAACTGGATAACTTTGACTACAATTTGAAAGAGATTTCACCCCCTAGCGAGATAGAAGCAAAAGTGTCTGCAGGCACAATGGTGTACACCGCACCAGCCCCGAGATGTAGAGGTTACATGCCGAGTTTCAGTGATTATCAAAAATAAGGGTCGAAGTTAGCGGATCATGAAAAATGCGAGCTGTCCAAAACAAAACGCAATAAATTAGTTATCGTTAAATGTGGCTGTGATATCCACATTTATCAGTCACAATGTCTCGAAAGGCGGAAACATATCAGATCTCGGCTTATACGTACGGAATGTACGGAACGCGGATCGTATCAACTGATGCATCAAATTGATGCATCCAAAACCAAGATTTGATGCATCATTTTCACAATTTGATGTATCATTTTCACAAAAGGATGCATCATTTTCAAAAAGGATGCATCATTTTCAAAAACTGATGCATCCGATACGAAAATGATGCATCCTTTCAGAAAATGATGCATCATTTTGATGCATCACTTTCGGTTTTGTATGCATGCGAAAGATCATTCATTTCCGGTCTTTCCGTACGAAATGCCTGAGCACGGAAAAACTTGAAATTACATTTTGACGAATATAAACAGATTGGTTAGATAAAACAAAAATAAACGTACAACATACCATTAAATAGGGAACAAGTAAAAGTCACGGCATAATGCATTTAAGGCATTTTTGGTTTTGTTTGTGGTTTGTCTTTTGTGCACACGAAGTTGTGACGCCCTTGACCTTCGACTCAAACTTTCGTTTTCCGACGTTTTCAACATGGCCGAAGAAGAATCGTTTTTGACTGGTGTTCGGCGAGAAAATTATGATGCATCCAAACGATGCATCAAATTCGTGGTTTTGGATGCATCAATTTCCTGCATCAGTTGATAGAAATAGTTCGTTTCGCTTCGTATTCCGGTTCAGATTTTGCTTTTTGCTCGGCACTTTCCGGGAAAACCCGAGAATTCTGATGCATCCAAACGATGCATCAAATTCTTGGTTTTGGATGCATCAATTTCCTGCATCAGTTGATACGATCCGCGTACCGTAGGCTTACGCTTCGATCTGATATGATTTCTCCTTTCTCGACATTGTGACTGATAAATGTGGATATCACAGCCACATCTAACGATAACTACTACTCTTTCTGTCTGTCTCACTCTGTCTCCCCCTCCCCCCTCTCTCTCTCTCTCTCTCTCTCTCTCTCTCTCTCTCTCTCTCTCTCTCTCTCTCTCTCTCTCTCTCTATGTCCCACCCTCTCCCTGTCTCTCTCTCTCTCTCTCTCTCTCTCTCTCTCTCTCTCTCTCTCTCTCTCTCTCTCTCTCTCTCCATCATACGTTACTAACAGCAGTACTGCCATTGTAACGTTCATATTAGTGACCCTCCACCACGAAATGAGTCGCATGTCACCTTTGCATAATTTTCATATTTTTACATTTTCCTAAAGAGTTTGTTATGCTCTATCCAGTGGTGCAAACCGTTTTAGAAAAGAGCGAAAACTGTTTGAGTTATAAGCCCGTGACTAAGGTGACCCTCACACTCCCCGGACTTAAATTAAGCCTAGCGCGGAACCGCGCGAGGTGACATGCGACTTATTTTGTGGTGGAGGGTCACATTATGTAATGTGTTTATGCATCGACTGAGAGTGGGATGTGATTGTGTTCCACAGTCAGCCAGGTGGGTGTATGTGAGGCTTTCAACTCGATCTACACGTGTGTCAACGGGAGTCAGTGTGTTGAAGAAAATGGATCTCCCTCATGCACGTGAGTTTTTGCATTTTTCAATATGCAACTTTTTGCAAGTTGAAAACATAGAACACGATTGATTCTGAATCGTATATATCTGCCGTGCCAGCTCTGGCCTTAAATGTGAATAGTTAAAGAAAAGGACCAGAACAAAATAAATAAAAAATAAGATCGTTGCTGAATCGTTGTTGCGTGACCTTCTTGGTTCTCGAGGTCAAGAAACAAGAAACATTTTCCGTCATATTCAGATTGATTCTCGTGTGAGCATTGTTGTCAAACTGAAAGAAGCCCAATATGCTCACTGTTCTTTCAGTATGAGACATGACTACCAAGGGGCTATATAAGGAGTATGCCCACAAGTTATCTGCATATGACGACGGCGTACGAATTGGGGGTGGGGCGGCTGAACCAAGAAGGGGAATGCAGTGTTGAGTCTTGGGGGGGGGGGGGGGGGGGTGCAGGGTGCGATGACTCCAAGGGTAAAGTGTAGTTTGTGTAATTGTTTCAGTTTGAATATAATTATATTTGTCATGTTTTTTCGGGATCTTGGACGTCAGATTTAAACAATGCATGTTTTGGTGCGACGAAAGCTCTTCATCAGCATGTTCATACTCCACGGCACACAGTGAACACACGTCATTTTCATTAAATCAAGTAGTCTTCAGAAGCATGGACTACATAATTATTTTTCCCCTATATTTAATCTTTTGACTTTGTCTGACGTTTTTACGTTATAAAGTCAGAAAAATACCTCCAAGTCAACCTTTTTTTTCTGGGTGTCTGAAGTCATTCTTCATGCAGTATTAGTGTTTGGCGATAATTATTTTTGATTCAAGATCATGATCATATCGAATGTGAATGAACTTTCAACCGTGGGCATGGGAGAGGTTTGTAGTGCTGCATTCGGTGCATATTGATATAAAGCATACGGAGAAAGGTCATTTTCTCATTTTCAGTGTTTTGAAAGTGTGTGCACATTCATTGATTAATTCACCAATTGATTGATTAATGTGTATGTTAAATTATTATTTGTTTTTTTGAGTTATCTATTTATCTATTCATTCATTTACTTATTTATTAATGCATTCATTTTTTTTAATTGATTGATTAATTGGGTAGGTTTTTTTTACTAAGAGTTTTTACGTGGTTTTTTGTACGCCAAAATTGTGACGTATCAAGAATATAAGCATCGTCTAAAAATGTCATCTGTTGTCTTTTTCAGGCCGACGGAAGGTAAGAGTTTCACTTTCTCTTATTACACATTATTCACAAATTGTAGCTCCTTTTCTCTTATTAGGTTTTTCATAGGTGTTGCATTTATTTAGATTAAGAATAAGAATAAGAATAAGAATACTTTATTATCTCATAGAGAAATTCAGGCGTGATACATGTATAACAATAATACAAACAGGACATTGTTTTTACCTAAGACATATAGCACTATATAACAGGGCAGGTTATAAACACACCTCCCACATACCTCAGATTACACTCAGATTATCCTAAAATAGTGACATCTGTATATCTTTTCAGCCTGGGTAAACGATACTTTTGATGATCGTTCAAATGGCCTAAGTTTGTTTAATCTCAAATTACCGAAATATAACAATTTTTATTGTCTCCAGTCCAAAGTATTGCCAGATCTGTTGAATAAAACTCACACCTAATATCATTTTCAAAGCATATATTCAGTCAAACACATACTTATTCCAACAATGCATGCGTATCTGCTTGTGATCCGTAGCTATCAGACGATGATAAGACATTTAGAATAAAAGAAACATTCAATGACAAAATAATACAAGGTATAACAATTAGATCAAAACAGAGAAATAATCTCCAATGGAAGCAATCATCAATCATCTTTCTGCAATTCAACGGGCAGTATTATATACAGCGGGTGTTTTCTAGGTCAGAGTATTGATTTTGTTGAAGATAGCAATGTTCGGAACTGATACGTAATATGGCAGTCATGTAATGGAAGTATTGCACAAATCCAAAAACGTAACGCAGGCCTGAAAGTCCCAAAAATTGTGTATTAGCCTTTGGCTAGTGATTCTGAAAATTTACTAGCCAGAGAGCTAACTTTACTAGCCAAACCAACAATTTGTTTCAGCAACTTTACTCGCATTTGGCGAGTAGATGAACATTTCTACTCGCCAGTTACATGTGTCTACTCGCCATGGCGAGTTGAATACTCGCCACTTTCAGGGCTGTAACGTAACGGTTTGTTTTGTCAGTTAAACGTTCCACTAACCTACCTTTCTTGTTTTGTTTGTGTATTCTGAAGTATTTCACGTTTTACATGTACACAGATTCCGGTTCAGACGAGTGGAAGATCATTCTCGGAGTGTGCCTCGGGATTCCATTGGCTGCGATCATTGCAGTCAACATCTTCTGTCTCGTCCGATACAAACGAAGACGAGCAAAAAATGTCATCTTGGACGACTACGTCAGGTAGATCACAAATGACATAAGACACACGATGTGCAGTAAACAGGAATGTTGCTTGGCTCGAGTTCATCCAACACATAATACATTTAAATACAACAAAACAGAATGCTCACCGAATTACATGTACACACACGTACGTACGCACGCACGCACGCACGCGCGCGCGAACGCACGCACCCACGCACGCACGCACACACACAAACACACACACAAGCACATACACTCACACTCACACGCACACACACACACACAAACACACACACACACACACACACACTCTCTCTCTCTCTCTCTCTCTCTCTCTCTCTCTCTCTCTCTCTCTCTCTCTCTCAAGGAATATTACATGCTGTTTCTTTTTCAAAACTTATAAGAAATATTATCAAGCAGCTGGCAAAATATAACAGTACTCTCTGATTATATTGAAAAACATGATTATTATTATTATTTTTTTTTATATATATACAAACACATATTTCTCTGTTATATATAACTAGTGGTACCCGTGCTACGCACTTTGTGTGCTGCGCATGCGATGTCATTTTGTTGGTTATGTGCTTGTGAAAATGTTGTTTGCACCCCTCCCCCCCCCCCCCCGCACATTATCCCGCATATAATGAATTATATTCTCTTGGTGAAAAATAAAATGTTAACCCTTACACCGGTGCAATTCTGTAACACATGTTACATAGCCACTGGTGAATTAACAGAGAGAAAAATAACAAAAAACAGTCATATAGGTTTTCGCATCAATGGGAGGTAATCGGAACTGACCAAAAAGACTGCGCGACCGCACGCGACTATACAAACAAACAAAATAAAATACAGCAGGTATGACGTTTGCATGAATCCATGATTACGTCTACATGAACAACAGTGATAAAAGTGCGCATCTCTTCCCAGCCGTGCAGCGCTTTGAAAGTTGGAAGCATTAAAATTTAAACGGGTAAAAAGCCATCGTGAAGATACGAAAAAAAGTATGACGTCTAAAATACTTAATGATTCAAACGCATAGTATAACATATGTAATTGACAACATTGTCAACAGAAAATATATACATGGTTCACACACACAATCGAGTGCACACATCCATCCATGCTTATTTAAAGTCATGTACACACACACATACATACATGGCATCAAGCAACACACAATTAAATGACACATATGGAATATGGAAAACGTATAATGGACATGAACATGGCAAGTAATTTACACCGTTACCTACTATAAAATTGATGATATATATATACCACTCACTTGCTATTCGCCTAAAAGCTTGCGGTGTGCTGTGACACATATAAGAAACCAGAAGAAAAAAGGACTTTACTTTGGCGAAAAGAGCATATGCTGCTTATTTTTGTACATAACTGCTATAACTGTATTTTTTCCGAACACTTACATGTAAAAAACATAGAGATATATCTTACCATTTCACTAAGACAGCCAAAATAACGGTCAAATTAAGGGGAGATCATGATGACGTACATGTCTATGGTTGCACCGGGGGAAAATATTTAGTCGCTGGAACCTATAAGGTATAACACATGTTACATAGCCACTGGTGAATTAACAGAGAGAAAAATAACAAAAAACAGTCATATAGGTTTTCGCATCAATGGGAGGTAATCGGAACTGACCAAAAAGACTGCGCGACCGCACGCGACTATACAAACAAACAAAATAAAATACAGCAGGTATGACGTTTGCATGAATCCATGATTACGTCTACATGAACAACAGTGATAAAAGTGCGCATCTCTTCCCAGCCGTGCAGCGCTTTGAAAGTTGGAAGCATTAAAATTTAAACGGGTAAAAAGCCATCGTGAAGATACGAAAAAAAGTATGACGTCTAAAATACTTAATGATTCAAACGCATAGTATAACATATGTAATTGACAACAGAAAATATATACATAGTTCACACACACAATCGAGTGCACACATCCATCCATCCATGCTTATTTAAAGTCATGTACACACACACACACATACATACATGGCATCAAGCAATACACAATTAAATGACACATATGGAATATGGAAAACGTATAACGGACATGAACATGGTAAGTAATTTACACCGTTACCTACTATAAAATTGATGATATATATATACCACTCACTTGCTATTCGCCTAAAAGCTTGCGGTGTGCTGTGACACATATAAGAAACCAGAAGAAAAAAGGACTTTACTTTGGCGAAAAGAGCATATGCTGCTTATTTTTGTACATAGCTGCTATAACTGTATTTTTTCCGAACACTTACATGTAAAAAACATAGAGATATATCTTACCATTTCACTAAGACAGCCAAAATAACGGTCAAATTAAGGGGAGATCATGATGACGTACATGTCTATGGTTGAACCGGGGGAAAATATTTAGTCGCTGGAACCTATAAGGTTATACGGCGACTTATCAGGTGATAATGTTTCGAACTTATCTTTTAAAAATTAAGTAAACAAATCTATGGAATATTTTGGAGTTCCATTAACAGATAAACAGATCTATCTATCTTCTTATTATTTTAGGTTCGTCTGGGGTAGAGAAATAAAACACACAGCTAGGTTCGTCTGAGGTGCGGTCGCGTAGTGTTTAATGTAGTGTTTAGAAGAAGAACCAATCACAGATCTCTTTCGCCGCGATGTCAAAGTTCAGGTCAAAGTTCAGTTGTCTGCTCAAATTTGCGAGACAAACCTCTTCAAACTTTGTTCGTGGACAAAATTGGAAGTCGGGACCTAGCGGAATCGATTTCCTGGGTCACGTTGGCATAGCAACCGAAGGAGAAGGCACAAATCCGCGCGGTTTGGTGACAGGAATCGAAAAACCACCGAAAAACCTACCAGTATTATATAGTAGATAGTAGATTTTCAAGCATTGCTAAAGAATCACAATGCATCTTAAAATGTCTTATTGGTTGCTTGACATGTTAATTATGGTAAATATGTCATTTGAACTATAGTTACACTTATCTTTTATTTCTTCTTGTTTGTTACTCCTCAATGGGCAAGGGCCGGATGAAAAAAAGCATGTATACATTGCTTAGTCTGTCACCCTCGTAAAATAAATTTCAATTCAATTCAATTCAATTCAATTCTCTCTCTTTCTTTCCCTCTACATTATACCGTGTACACACATGTGCTCGTGCGCTCACACGCATACGTACGCTCACATGCACATGCGCACAAACACACATACACTCACACACACACATGTACGCACCTAAACATACCATACTGACGCCAACCATATCTCGATGTTTATTTTCATTTTTTTCTCTCCAGTGAAAGTGGTAGTTATCCAACCATGGCGAACTTGTTCGGCCTGCCTGGAGCCTCCATGTTTGACCCAGACGGCAAGAAGGCAGCGTGGAACTACAACGAGAGCATATCTTCCATGCCTGACCTTCACCGCAGTAAGAATTTATTACCAATTGTCTTTTGAACTTTTTGTTTGTGTTTGTTTTTTAATTTGTATCTTTTTACATTTAGTCAAGTTTTGACTAAATGTTTTAACATAGAGGGGGGAATCGAGACGAGGGTCGTGGTGTATGTGTGTGTGTGTGTGTGTGTGTGTGTGTGTGTGTGTGTGTGTGTGTGTGTATGTGTGTCTGTCTGTCTGTGTGTGTGTGTGTGTGTGTCACAGGTCAGTTTTCGTCAGCCTGTTTCTTTCTGCGTGCGCCTTCCAAAGGAAGTTTATGGAAGGAAAACACGCCGCCTTTTCGTATTAGCTAAAGAAACAGGTACTGACTGGACTTTACTTTCCTTCACTCTTTCCCATGCTCTCGAAGTAGCAGAGAAAGATCAACACAGGTTTACATAATTTAATACATGGATAGTGTTAATAAAATTCTTGCAATACAGCACACATTAATCAGGTTAGTCTATATTTTTGCTAAATATCAGCATCGTACTAAATGTATCACACACTGTTCAAGCTAGGTCATGTTACTTGCATCACAGCACACTCTGATCAAATGTCTATTGCTGCTGGATTTCAATTCTGTCACGGTAATCTAACGTGACTCCGCTGCTGCAAACGTTCTTCATAATTTTCCCTTGGAGGACATCAAAACAAAAGGAATACACATAATGTTTATGAAGTTTTGACTTAGCTCGATGTCATTGAAAAGGTACTCGAGATGACGTGCAGCACTTGACTAGTCTTGAAGACCGCGCTCCTGGTTTTGTTCGTCACTCTTCTTCTCAAGACACCATCATCAAGTTAATAGCAGTAGTAGTCTGGTTACATCTCTCTCCACAATTACGGCAACATGAGGAAGAGGAAGATGAATGAATCATTGGACCGTGGGTTCCTGAAACAGATCAAAGGGCCATATGTGTTACCTACACAGCCTGTCTAAAAGACTTGGTTTGTTCATGTTTTATTATCGTTCTCATTCTATTACTGTGTTTCGGAAAATGGGGATTTGGCAACAGCGCACATTCAAAACGTACACAACTTGACAACAACACAATGTAAATGACTGACACGATACACTCATCTCCGCCCAGATCCCGTGGAACGATTGTCGATGTAATAATCACAGTCACTTACCTTCAAAGAAGGGGAACGGCTTTTCTTCCAAGCGTTCTTCGTTCCGTGGACTTGCGGAAAACGACCCTCTCGTGAAACGATTTTAGTTTACGTCAGTACATTTGGATACGTCACATGAATACGTCACTTGGCTACGTCGTGTAATGCGCGAGTAGTCTCGGTTGCCTATTCTATTCTTGACAGGTTCGCGCCTCATAATAATAATTCATGACAGCCCCTTTCTTGAGAATGAATTTCCCAAATTTAGTCACTATATGAAGCGCGACTTAATTAATTTGCTCTATGGTTGTCACAACCCGGTATTTCTTACCTCCTTTCTTCTTTACAAAAACGATTTGAGCATTGTACGGTGAGTTTGCCGGTTCAATGACCCTGAGCTTCAACATCTCGTCGATCTCGTCTACAACCGTTTTCACCATCGCATGAGGTATGGGTCTCGGTTGAACAAACACAGGTTTCTTCTCTGAAAGTTCGATTCTGCACTTCTCCAAGTTGGTAGTAATCGGTACATCAGTCATATTCTTGGAGAATGTACTACAGATCGCTTTCGCCTCTTTTGTTCTTTCTCTACTCAATTCTTTACAGAAGTTCACGCTTGTGACATCTTCTGTACGAGTAGTTTCCAGCAGAGGAATCATCTTCTGAGTGTCTATTCGGAAGATATCATCGTTCATCGTATCATCTTCCTCGATGACTACGGCGATGTGTTCTTCTGCTTCTTCTTTTTTTTTTTCGTCAATTCTGTTTCTGAGGTCGACAACGTATTCTGCTGTCGTCTTCTGTTCACCTTCGACCGATTCATCAGTCCATGCCCGACGCAGATCCTGCATGGGACCTCTGATGGTCTTGCCATACTGCATTTCAAAGGGTGAGAACCCCAGACTGTCTTGAGGTGCTTTCTTGGTTCTGCTTTTTGGCGCTGTTCTTTGGCATGTGTCACACGAGAGACAGTAACGTTTTATGTCTCCGACAAAACCTGGCCACCAGAACTCACACCGGATTCTATCAGTGGTTTTCTTTTGCCCGAGATGACCTGCCATCGGGTGGTCGTGCCCAAAAGAAAGAACTTTGGTTCTCATTTCTTTGGGAACAACGACTTTACTAGACTCACTCCCGGTTTTGTCGAGGGTTGTCCTGTACAAGATTTCTTTCTTGTAGACATACCTCACGCCGTGGAATGATTCTCCTGAAACAGCCATCTGGCGTACTTTTGCCAGTGTTTCATCAT
This sequence comes from Littorina saxatilis, assembly GCF_037325665.1. Taxonomy (NCBI): domain Eukaryota; kingdom Metazoa; phylum Mollusca; class Gastropoda; order Littorinimorpha; family Littorinidae; genus Littorina; species Littorina saxatilis. The sequence goes on from NC_090258.1 coordinate 30,811,087, forward strand.
CATTCTGAGCCTTCTTGAGATCGTGCGGGGAATACATCTTGTGTGTATTTCTGTCATCATGCCTAGTTCCCGGCACAGGTTTCTCATTCTGCTCTTTTTCCTCCTTCTCTTGCTTACGTGTACTGACCGTCGCGTTGGTCTCACCTTGATACCAACTCGGGTCACGTACTGGAAACAAAGGGGTCTTCCTCTTGTTCTGGCCTACACCATACCATTTTCCTATGAGGACAGGATAAATGGGATCTTCGAGTATGACCACTTCGGTTTTGGCATCAAAATACGGACAGTCAATGTGGGCCACAGCCGTGGGACACAATTTCCGTGTTTTCTTCTCTGCGAGAGTAGTTTCTTTTTTCTTTGCCAAGTACCTTTCTTCAGGTATAAGGTCGGCCCTGACCATAATACCTGAGCACCCGGAATCGCGTAATGCTTTTACGATTCGGCCGTCTAATTTGATGAACACTTCCTCTTTGAAATCCTTCTTTTTGCACGACTTGCACAGCTTGTCAAGATGTACGGGGATTTCTTGTCCATCAAATTCATTTCGAACATGAACTGCGTGAACGCTTTCTCCCTTATTGGGACAAAATCGCGACAGGTGCCCTTTGCCCTTGCAAAAAAAACAACAGCCTGTGGCTTTCAGTCTTTGCTTTTCATCATCGCTCACGTATTTATGTTCTTTCTGTGACGCTTTCTCTTTCGCGTCACTTCTGACGACATTCGAACTTTTTGTGTTCGAAAACGCGCTGCCGCTAGAATGGTTTTGGTGAGATTGCCGTGGCCTGATGTTCGAACGTGATTGTTCGTACTCCGTGGCAATTTCGCCCATTTCTTTCGCAGACTTCGGTTTCCGATCAAGTACGTGCAACATCACTTCGGCAGGGAAGGTGTTCTCTAATTGTTCTCTGAGAACTAGATCCTTCAGATCTGCCACATGTTCATCGCACTTGGCTAACTCGATCCATTTATCGAGGATGCGCTCAAGTTTGGTGACATGTTCTTTGTACGTGTCAGATGGGTTTCGCTTCAGCTGACGGAATTTCTTCCGATATTGATCTGCTGTCAGTTGAAATCCATCATACAACGCATTCTTCAAAGTGTTGTAATTGCGCGCGTCTTCGAAACTGAGTTTTGCATAAATGGTTCTCGCCTTTCCTTTCAGGAAATACACCATTCTCGTAGCTTTGCGTTCGTCATCGAGATGACAGTCGGTTGCATAATGTTCAAATTGTGCAAACCAACTCTCGATGTCGTCTTTGTCATCAAGAAAAGGGATTTTTGGGATAAAGTCGTCATCCCCACGACGCCTCGACGCGTTATTGTTGGCGTTGTCTCGGCGTGCTTCCGTTTGTATCCTCAACTGTTCTAGCTGAAACGCGCGATCGGCTTCTCGTTCACCGGCTTCACGTTCACGTTCACGTTCACGTTCCTCTCGTGCGCGTTCTTCAGCTACAAACTCACGCAAGTCTTTGCCTTCGAGTCCTAACTCTCGTCCTATCGCCAAAAGTTCGCGAGTCCACTCCAATCCGGATTTCACAGGGTGGATCGGACCTGCACGTTCATTACTCGCAGCGGATACATAAGTCGTTACACGCGCGCCTAACGTCTGAGAATCATTATCGCTCGATTCTCCTTGGGTGTTTGTGTCACCACCTTCAACATCTGAAACTACGGCCTCAGCCGTATTCTGGTTCTGCGGGTCAGCGTTCATTTTTGCTATATGCGCCCTAGTACTCGGGTGTTTGGATGTTTGCATATCCTTTACGTTAACTCACACACAGATATTCACTGAATCAAACTGCAAATACGTGATGCTCGGTTGAAAAACCGATTTGACTAAACTGCTTTTCACACACTATTTACTAGAGAGAGAAAACTCCCTCACTATAGAATGAAGTGTTACTTTAGTGAAGCTCACTTTGCTACTTGAATTCATGAACGTTCAACGTTACCTCAGTAAACGCTACGTGTCCCAATGACACGATTTCTCTGAACCATTCTAATATCCTTTTACAACCACGGATACCTAACACTAGAATTTATGGTTCTTCTGCAGACCTGTTTACCCCTAAAACATTGCATGTGTATTTTCTGGGAGCAAAATGAGGCAAATGTGTAGTTTTGTAATTGAATGTGTAGAATTTCTCGTCGACCTATCACAACAACAAGAACAATGATTGCTACTTTTTACCACGTGTATTGATTGACTGACGGAAAAATGGGAATTGCAGACAGTGCAATGAGCATGATGTTTTCCTTTCCGCGAAGACAAGGCATGGGTAGTCCTGATGATATTTTGGCAGAAAGACTTGGTTCGGCGCATTGCTCGTCTTTTTCTTTTTGGTCGGTGGCCTTTCGGAGTCATTTTCTTCACAGTTCTCATCTTCACTTTCGTGTGCTCTGCGTTCAGCCATTGTGTCGAAACGCCCGCATGGTTTGGCAGTAACGCTTTCAGTTGTGCCCGGCATTTGCTTGGAGAAGCCCATTCGGCATTAACAAGCTTCCTGCGGCTCGTCAACAACGCAACGCCCGTGGGCGCTTTACGCAGCAAACTACTGCTGGCCGAAAACAAGGATTGGAAAATGGATCGGTCAAGGGAGATGAAGAAAATTACGGATTGTGATATGCGTAGCCGAAACAATACCGTTTGCGTGCAGGGACGGGGCGGTGTGAGAGCACAACGGGACAAGGAACAGGTGTAAAGACGAAAAAGAAAAAAATTTTTTTTTTTAAATACTGTTTGCGTAGAAAACGACAGACTTGCGTAGTTGCGTAGTATATTATTCAAATTCGTAGTTTACTACGCTCAATGTGTAGTGTAAACAGGTCTGCTTCTGGTATATGTCAAACAATATACCGTTCTGTCGAGTGAACTTCATTTTAATATCTCATCGGCGCTCCATCAACGTGGACCTTTCGCCTATATTAATATCAACTCGATTCTATCGCACAGTAAGTCGAAATAAGATTCTTCAATTATCTACTGCTGTATAGACAATAATCTAAATTTCCTAACCCTTACTCTTGGCGTTGTGAAGTGTGACTGTCTGCAGAATCAACTTCACTTCCACGGTCCTTCTGGACGAAGATGAGTGCTATCCCTCGTATATAACCCAATTCGCCCACCAACCTCCCACGGCGACCAACAATATTATAATTTTGTCGACTAAGGGACACAGGATGGCCTGACAGGGTGTTAGTCCACTGTCTTCTGTTATAGCTTTTTGTTTAGCACAGCCAAATAGGGGGAACTAAACTACTATAACATTAGTGCTTTACGTAAATTATTATAGTGACGTCAAAGCCTTGCGTCACTCTTCATTTGGATTATTCCCGTGTGCTGAAGCACACACGTCAGACTCTGTTATCGTTAAATGATGAGCTAACTATAAACATGAATAAACACAAAAGTTGATTTATACGATGATGAACATGAACGGACGAACACACAAACGAAAAACGAATAGGGAATTTGTTTGAAGAAAATTTGTTTGGGGAAGCCAAATTGAAATTACGAGTTACAATATCCCGGACGAAGCCCCCATATGTCACAGGTCAGTTTTCGTCAGCCTGTTTCTTTCTGCGTGCGCCTTCCAAAGGAAGTTTATGGAAGGAAAACACGCCGCCTTTTCGTATTAGCTAAAGAAACAGGTACTACCTTGACTTTACTTTCCTTCACTCTTTCCCATGCTCTCGAAGTAGCAGAGAAAGATCAACACAGGTTTACATAATTTAATACATGGATAGTGTTAATAAAATTCTTGCAATGCAGCACACATTAATCAGGTTAGTCTATATTTTTGCTAAATATCAGCATCGTACTAAATGTATCACACACTGTTCAAGCTAGGTCATGTTACTTGCATCACAGCACACTCTGATCAAATGTCTATTGCTGCTGGATTTCAATTCTGTCACGGTAATCTAACGTGACTCCGCTGCTGCAAACGTTCTTCAGAATTTTCCCTTGGAGGACATCAAAAACAAAAGGAATACACATAATGTTTATGAAGTTTTGACTTAGCTCGATGTCATTGAAAAGGTACTCGAGATGACGTGCAGCACTTGACTGGTCTTGAAGACCGCGCTCCTGGTTTGGGTCATCACTCTTCTTCTCAAGACACCATCATCAAGTTAATAGCAGTAGTAGTCTGGTTACATCTCTCTCCACAATTACGGCAACATGAGGAAGAGGAAGATGAATGAATCATTGGACCGTGGGTTCCTGAAACAGATCAAAGGGCCATATGTGTTACCTACACAGCCTGTCTAAAAGACTTGGTTTGTTCATGTTTTATTATCGTTCTCATTCTATTACTGTGTTTCGGAAAATGGGGATTTGGCAACAGCGCACATTCAAAACGTACACAACTTGACAACAACACAATGTAAATGACTGACACGATACACTCATCTCCGCCCAGATCCCGTGGAACGATTGTCGATGTAATAATCACAGTCACTTACCCTCAAAGAAGGGGAACGGCTTTTCTTCCAAGCGTTCTTCGTTCCGTGGACTTACGGAAAACGACCCTCTCGTGAAACGATTTTTGTTTACATCAGTACATTTGGATACGTCACATGAATACGTCACTTGGCTACGTCGTGTAATGCGCGAGTAGTCTCGGTTGCCTATTCTATTCTTGACAGGTTCGCGCCTCATAATAATAATTCATGACAGCCCCTTTCTTGAGAATGAATTTCCCAAATTTAGTCACTATATGAAGCGCGACTTAATTAATTTGCTCTATGGTTGTCACAACCCGGTATTTCTTACCTCCTTTCTTCTTTACAAAAACGATTTGAGCATTGTACGGTGAGTTTGCCGGTTCAATGACCCTGAGCTTCAACATCTCGTCGATCTCGTCTACAACCGTTTTCACCATCGCATGAGGTATGGGTCTCGGTTGAACAAACACAGGTTTCTTCTCTGAAAGTTCGATTCTGCACTTCTCCAAGTTGGTAGTAATCGGTACATCAGTCATATTCTTGGAGAATGTACTACAGATCGCTTTCGCCTCTTTTGTTCTTTCTCTACTCAATTCTTTACAGAAGTTCACGCTTGTGACATCTTCTGTACGAGTAGTTTCCAGCAGAGGAATCATCTTCTGAGTGTCTATTCGGAAGATATCATCGTTCATCGTATCATCTTCCTCGATGACTACGGCGATGTGTTCTTCTGCTTCTTCTTTTTTTTTTCGTCAATTCTGTTTCTGAGGTCGACAACGTATTCTGCTGTCGTCTTCTGTTCACCTTCGACCGATTCATCAGTCCATGCCCGACGCAGATCCTGCATGGGACCTCTGATGGTCTTGCCATACTGCATTTCAAAGGGTGAGAACCCCAGACTGTCTTGAGGTGCTTTCTTGGTTCTGCTTTTTGGCGCTGTTCTTTGGCATGTGTCACACGAGAGACAGTAACGTTTTATGTCTCCGACAAAACCTGGCCACCAGAACTCACACCGGATTCTATCAGTGGTTTTCTTTTGCCCGAGATGACCTGCCATCGGGTGGTCGTGCCCAAAAGAAAGAACTTTGGTTCTCATTTCTTTGGGAACAACGACTTTACTAGACTCACTCCCGGTTTTGTCGAGGGTTGTCCTGTACAAGATTTCTTTCTTGTAGACATACCTCACGCCGTGGAATGATTCTCCTGAAACAGCCATCTGGCGTACTTTTGCCAGTGTTTCATCATCATTCTGAGCCTTCTTGAGATCGTGCGGGGAATACATCTTGTGTGTATTTCTGTCATCATGCCTAGTTCCCGGCACAGGTTTCTCATTCTGCTCTTTTTCCTCCTTCTCTTGCTTACGTGTACTGACCGTCGCGTTGGTCTCACCTTGATACCAACTCGGGTCACGTACTGGAAACAAAGGGGTCTTCCTCTTGTTCTGGCCTACACCATACCATTTTCCTATGAGGACAGGATAAATGGGATCTTCGAGTATGACCACTTCGGTTTTGGCATCAAAATACGGACAGTCAATGTGGGCCACAGCCGTGGGACACAATTTCCGTGTTTTCTTCTCTGCGAGAGTAGTTTCTTTTTTCTTTGCCAAGTACCTTTCTTCAGGTATAAGGTCGGCCCTGACCATAATACCTGAGCACCCGGAATCGCGTAATGCTTTTACGATTCGGCCGTCTAATTTGATGAACACTTCCTCTTTGAAATCCTTCTTTTTGCACGACTTGCACAGCTTGTCAAGATGTACGGGGATTTCTTGTCCATCAAATTCATTTCGAACATGAACTCGATGCATCAGAGCCACAACCATGTATCACAAAATTTTGGATTATTTTTTTTTTTGCACAGGATTAAAGTTTGCTTCATCAAGATTGATATCACAAATGCCTAATTTCGATAAGTAAAATATTTCAAAGGTTATGATGGAAAAATGGTTGTTGCACTGGGCTGAAACACTCACAATCTACAAGCAACAACCATGTATACGGCACAGTCCCAGTGTGGCTTGTTGGAAAAGGAAGAGAGAAGCAGATATAAACGGGCCACTACCAAATACCTCTGTCTTGCTAGATTGTGGTTTGGGGGGAACTCCAGTTGAGAGTGATTCTCCCCATGCCAGGGTGCAGCATTATCTAGTAACATGATTGTTCCCCGGGAGGAGGGATGGGAGCAGTGGCCCTTACTGGGGCAACACTAAATCAGCTGTCAGCACCACGACTGTGGCCTGGGGAGTCTCGGTGCCCAACGGGACTTTTTATCTCAACAACCACGCACCTGGGGCTCTAATGGTACCCTTTCTCACGCTCTATTATCTGCTAGTTTAATTTCTCTTCTGCACTGGGACGTTTGCTTTTCATTTGGATACTTTACTCGCAACAAACAACAGCCACTTCAAGTGCTCCACAGTTTGCAATTGTACATTGCGGTAACTTGGTAAGTGATTTACTTGTTTTTAATTTTCAGATAATTGAGTTAAGAAATGTATGATTAGTTAACAATTCACCAAATAGATAAAAAAAAAAAACGTTCTATCAAAATGGAGAGAACAAAACCTGTGCTTAATAAACAAATAAATAAATGACATCTAATGTGTTATCTTTAATGTCTTTTGCCTTCTCTTAAAATGTATTTTATGTATTCTCTCTCTCTCTCTCTCTCTCTCTCTCTCTCTCTCTCTCTCTCTCTCTCTCTCTCTCTCTCTCTCTCTCTCTCTTTTGTTATTTTAACATTCATAAAAAGTATTATCAATAGATTAGTCCCTCCCATGGGCCGCGAGGGCTGGATGTAAAAAAAGCACCTGTTTGCTTATACCATTACCCTCGTTAATAAAGAATTCGTCTTCTCTCTCTCTCTCTGTTTTTCTGGCTCTCTCTGTCTGTCTGTTTGTTTGTCTGTCTGTCTGTTTCTGTCTCTCTATCCCTGCCCCTGTCTCTCTATCCCTGCCCCTCTCTCTCTGTCTCTCTGTCTCTGTCTCTCTCTCTGTCTCTCTCTCTCTCTCTCTCTCTCTCTCTCTCTCTCTCTCTCTCTGTTGACTGTAAGTAAGGCTTTGTTGAATGCTATTCCATTGTTTAAAATGAATGAACAAAACACATTATTTTTCTTGCAGCATTAACGTGATATGGACTAAGACGACTGGTCAGACTCACTGGTCAGACTGGCCAGAATCAGTCGCAGCACCTGTTGACTCTGACAGTGTCTTACTTGGATCACCGCAAAGTCAGAATGAAGATACCATTTTAGATTCAGCTGCAGGTGGTAAGTCACACACACACACACATATACACACACACACACACACACACATCTATAGACACACACACACACGCACATACACACACACACACACACACACACACACACACACACACGTAGCACGCACGCGCGCAACTGGCGAGGGATGGGAGTACATGTATGTTGACCGTCTAGGCTTGTATGATACTCAGTACTGAAGACAATGTGTTCGTCTGCCTGTGTTCATGTTATTTAGTTCTGGTGTTTGTTTATTGAAGATCAATTGAGTTTTTACACGGTAGAAACCAATGTTTTGCAACTTGTTGGGGCTATTTTTCACTTTCTCTGAAACTATTCAAATGTTTATTACCTGCACATAAATACGTGATTCTTTTTCTTTATTTGGTGTTTATCACAGGGACTGTCAATAGGGGCGTTCAATAATTTCCTTTTATTTTTAATACTGCATAATTATGCAAGATAAAACAAAACTGATTGAACACTGTGACTACTCTTGTGGGCAGATGGTGAACTTGAAGCAGCTCTCAGTGCCAGCCGGAACAACGAAACATTGTACCAGCTGGCCATTCGTCTGCACAACAAAAGACTCGACTGTCGTCTGCATGCCAACGCTATGACAAGGGAACCAGTCTATGCTGATGGAAACTGTTTTTTTTAAAGCGGCATCATATTACGTGACCACCCACGACGATAGTGCGTTGAGGCAGGCCTTATGTGACCACATTTTAGAAAACCTGACTCACTATGAAGGGTTTTTCCTTGAGAGCACAGAAATCGCGAGAAATGCTGTCACTGCCTTGCGTTCTCACGGCGTATGGGATAACTGCGCCAATGACGTCATGCCTCTTGCCCTATCGAACTTCACCAAACGGCAGGTGAAAATATTCATAAGCAGAACATCTCCAGCAGTGATCAACATCACGCCCACTCTACCAGGCTGTCAAGGTGACGCATTCAACCCAATCTATCTGGCCCTGCTGACATCACCTGGTGTCCCACAACACTATGATGGTTGTTTGGCCGCAAGGAGATCTGTGTACACAATAGACCAGAAATTTCTGGAGTCTGGGCACACTCACACGGAGTGTGATTCAATGCATGCCTGCATTGAGAGAGCAAAAAAGAACGTCACTATTCACATTCCTGACCAGTGGAACACTGTGTTTCAAATGGCAAGACCATGAGCGCCATACACAGTGGTCCCTATCCAGCATTCAGACACAAGACTTTAAAATGCTGGCTTCCTCGTCAATGATGAACACAGATAGTTCCGGTACTCGCACAGTGAGGACACAGATAAAGTGGATCCCTTATGTCAAGGGACAAACTGACACCTTGTTTTTCAAGTATCGGCCAGGGGATCCATTCAACCTGCTGAAGACAAGGGGATCCACTGGACGGCGTGGGCGGCAGCCAGCACCACCAGAACATCTGTCTGCCCGCTATGGCAGGCGCCAGCCAGTGTCGTCAACAAAGAAGGCGGATCTCCTGGACCTTTGTCGTCTCGGCATTGTGCCCGAGCAGCACCACAACTTCTATCACAAACTGCCCAGTGAGAACTCCGCCCCTGACCGTTTGGCTGAGCCTGATGCCACAGAAGATACAGACACAGATGAAGACTAAGGCGTTGTTCGTTATACTCAGAAGCTTGCTGATTGATCCACGTCATCGCTGTCGTTATCATCATCATCATCATCATCATCATCATCATCATCATCATCATCGTCATCGCTGTAACTACCATCATTACGTGTACGGGACGCAAACATATACATAAGGATGCTACCATTGACTGTTTTGAGAAAAAGTTCCACCTTGAGTTCAGAGAACACATATTGATCAGGTGACTCGATGTTGTCATTCATGCTTTTCATGTGAAGACTGAACATGCCTAGAAAAGAGCAAGACGATTACTTAAAATCGGAAAACAAACAAAGATTCCTATCTGTGTGATATAAATTGTCAAAAATGTTGCTGTTTAGTTGTGAACAATGTATAATCACAGTGCAACGAAACACTGACAGTGAAGTGAGAAAACATTGCTGTGTGTATGACTTTATTGTAATTTTCATGGTGGAATGCCAGAAAGATTTCCTGTCGGTTCAAGAAAAAGGTAAGATAAAACCATTTCGTTTCCCTTAAGTTGTACAATAAAAAAAATTACCCTCCATCCTGGCTCTCTAATTATAGTTTTTTTTAATCCTGTCATGTTATATCTCCTATGTGAACCATTTTCTTATTTTTAAACAACTTTTTTAGCACTATTTTTTGACAAACCTATCAGAGGTACATGGTTGCAGAATCCTTCCTGTCAAATGTTAAGAAAATGTTGCATGCCACAACACGCTATACTTTGGATAGGTGGTTGTGTCTCTGATTACTGTACACTAAGTCCCTTTCTACTCACTGCCACAAACGTGCATCTGATATTTACATGGTTATGGCCCGTACAGGGCAAGCTCTATCAGACCATTCCTCCGGGCCACAAACAGCTATTACACAGATAGCTGGTTGTGGCCTGTGGAAGTTCCCTGAGTTGTTTCTCGGGATACAGGCCACAATAGTGTAGGTTGCTGTGCACTGTTTTGGCTCAACTTTTGATCGGGTTTTCAGTACAATTCTACACGGAAGATCCCTTTATTGTTTTTATTTTAATTTTTTGGCATGTTATCATTATCTTTTTTTTTCAAGGAGCTTACAAATAAAAGAAAACAGTATTTTGCTTGCTTTCCATGATGTTGGCGAACTTTTACATTAAAGTACATATTTTTTCCTCAGCATCAAAACTTCAATCACAGATTTATAAGAACGTCCATTTTGGAGATACATGGTTGTGGCTCTGATGCATCGAACTGCGTGAACGCTTTCTCCCTTATTGGGACAAAATCGCGACAGGTGCCCTTTGCCCTTGCAAAAAAAACAACAGCCTGTGGCTTTCAGTCTTTGCTTTTCATCATCGCTCACGTATTTATGTTCTTTCTGTGACGCTTTCTCTTTCGCGTCACTTCTGACGACATTCGAACTTTTTGTGTTCGAAAACGCGCTGCCGCTAGAATGGTTTTGGTGAGATTGCCGTGGCCTGATGTTCGAACGTGATTGTTCGTACTCCGTGGCAATTTCGCCCATTTCTTTCGCAGACTTCGGTTTCCGATCAAGTACGTGCAACATCACTTCGGCAGGGAAGGTGTTCTCTAATTGTTCTCTGAGAACTAGATCCTTCAGATCTGCCACATGTTCATCGCACTTGGCTAACTCGATCCATTTATCGAGGATGCGCTCAAGTTTGGTGACATGTTCTTTGTACGTGTCAGATGGGTTTCGCTTCAGCTGACGGAATTTCTTCCGATATTGATCTGCTGTCAGTTGAAATCCATCATACAACGCATTCTTCAAAGTGTTGTAATTGCGCGCGTCTTCGAAACTGAGTTTTGCATAAATGGTTCTCGCCTTTCCTTTCAGGAAATACACCATTCTCGTAGCTTTGCGTTCGTCATCGAGATGACAGTCGGTTGCATAATGTTCAAATTGTGCAAACCAACTCTCGATGTCGTCTTTGTCATCAAGAAAAGGGATTTTTGGGATAAAGTCGTCATCCCCACGACGCCTCGACGCGTTATTGTTGGCGTTGTCTCGGCGTGCTTCCGTTTGTATCCTCAACTGTTCTAGCTGAAACGCGCGATCGGCTTCTCGTTCACCGGCTTCACGTTCACGTTCACGTTCACGTTCCTCTCGTGCGCGTTCTTCAGCTACAAACTCACGCAAGTCTTTGCCTTCGAGTCCTAACTCTCGTCCTATCGCCAAAAGTTCGCGAGTCCACTCCAATCCGGATTTCACAGGGTGGATCGGACCTGCACGTTCATTACTCGCAGCGGATACATAAGTCGTTACACGCGCGCCTAACGTCTGAGAATCATTATCGCTCGATTCTCCTTGGGTGTTTGTGTCACCACCTTCAACATCTGAAACTACGGCCTCAGCCGTATTCTGGTTCTGCGGGTCAGCGTTCATTTTTGCTATATGCGCCCTAGTACTCGGGTGTTTGGATGTTTGCATATCCTTTACGTTAACTCACACACAGATATTCACTGAATCAAACTGCAAATACGTGATGCTCGGTTGAAAAACCGATTTGACTAAACTGCTTTTCACACACTATTTACTAGAGAGAGAAAACTCCCTCACTATAGAATGAAGTGTTACTTTAGTGAAGCTCACTTTGCTACTTGAATTCATGAACGTTCAACGTTACCTCAGTAAACGCTACGTGTCCCAATGACACGATTTCTCTGAACCATTCTAATATCCTTTTACAACCACGGATACCTAACACTAGAATTTATGGTTCTTCTCAGTTCTGGTATATGTCAAACAATATACCGTTCTGTCGAGTGAACTTCATTTTAATATCTCATCGGCGCTCCATCAACGTGGACCTTTCGCCTATATTAATATCAACTCGATTCTATCGCACAGTAAGTCGAAATAAGATTCTTCAATTATCTACTGCTGTATAGACAATAATCTAAATTTCCTAACCCTTACTCTTGGCGTTGTGAAGTGTGACTGTCTGCAGAATCAACTTCACTTCCACGGTCCTTCTGGACGAAGATGAGTGCTATCCCTCGTATATAACCCAATTCGCCCACCAACCTCCCACGGCGACCAACAATATTATAATTTTGTCGACTAAGGGACACAGGATGGCCTGACAGGGTGTTAGTCCACTGTCTTCTGTTATAGCTTTTTGTTTAGCACAGCCAAATAGGGGGAACTAAACTACTATAACATTAGTGCTTTACGTAAATTATTATAGTGACGTCAAAGCCTTGCGTCACTCTTCATTTGGATTATTCCCGTGTGCTGAAGCACACACGTCAGACTCTGTTATCGTTAAATGATGAGCTAACTATAAACATGAATAAACACAAAAGTTGATTTATACGATGATGAACATGAACGGACGAACACACAAACGAAAAACGAATAGGGAATTTGTTTGAAGAAAATTTGTTTGGGGAAGCCAAATTGAAATTACGAGTTACAATATCCCGGACGAAGCCCCCATATGTCACAGGTCAGTTTTCGTCAGCCTGTTTCTTTCTGCGTGCGCCTTCCAAAGGAAGTTTATGGAAGGAAAACACGCCGCCTTTTCGTATTAGCTAAAGAAACAGGTACTACCTTGACTTTACTTTCCTTCACTCTTTCCCATGCTCTCGAAGTAGCAGAGAAAGATCAACACAGGTTTACATAATTTAATACATGGATAGTGTTAATAAAATTCTTGCAATGCAGCACACATTAATCAGGTTAGTCTATATTTTTGCTAAATATCAGCATCGTACTAAATGTATCACACACTGTTCAAGCTAGGTCATGTTACTTGCATCACAGCACACTCTGATCAAATGTCTATTGCTGCTGGATTTCAATTCTGTCACGGTAATCTAACGTGACTCCGCTGCTGCAAACGTTCTTCATAATTTTCCCTTGGAGGACATCAAAACAAAAGGAATACACATAATGTTTATGAAGTTTTGACTTAGCTCGATGTCATTGAAAAGGTACTCGAGATGACGTGCAGCACTTGACTAGTCTTGAAGACCGCGCTCCTGGTTTGGTTCGTCACTCTTCTTCTCAAGACACCATCATCAAGTTAATAGCAGAAGTAGTCTGGTTACATCTCTCTCCACAATTACGGCAACATGAGGAAGAGGAAGATAAATGAATCATTGGACCGTGGGTTCCTTCAAAGAAGGGGAACGGCTTTTCTTCCAAGCGTTCTTCGTTCCGTGTACTTGCGGAAAACGACCCTCTCGTGAAACGATTTTTGTTTACGTCAGTACACTTGGATACGTCACATGAATACGTCACTTGGCTACGTCGTGTAATGCGCGAGTAGTCTCGGTTGCCTATTCTATTCTTGACAGGTTCGCGCCTCATAATAATAATTCATGACAGTGTGTGTGTGTAGAGCGATCCAGATTAAACTACTGGGCCGATCTTTATGAAATTTGACATGAGAGTTCCTGGGTATGATATCCCCGGACGTTTTTTTCTTTTTTTGATAAATACCTTTGATGACGTCATATCCGGCTTTTTGTAAAAGTTGAGGCGGCACTGTCACACCCTCATTTTTCCATTAAATTGATTGAAATTTTGGCAAAGCAATTTTCGACGAAGGCCGGGGTTTGGTATTGCATTTCAGCTTGGTGGCTTAAAAACTAATGAGTGAGTTTGGTCATTAAAAATCGGAAACTTGTAATTAAAATTATTTTTTATTAAACGATCCAAAAACAATTTCATCTTATTCTGCGTCATTTTCTGATTCCAAAAACATATACATATGTTATATTTGGATTAAAAACAAGCTCTGAAAATTAAAAATATAAAAATTATGATCAAAATTAAATTTCCGAAATCGTTTTAAAAACTATTTCATCTTATTCCTTGTCGGTTCCTGATTCCAAAAACATATAGATATGATACGTTTGGATTAAAAACACGCTCAGAAAGTTAAAACGAAGAGAGGTACAGTAAAGCGTGCTATGAAGCACAGCGCAATCGCTACCGCGCCAAACAGGCTCGTCACTTTCACTGCCTTTTGCACTAGCGGCGGACTACGTTCAGTTTCATTCTGTGAGTTTCACAGCTTGACTAAATGTAGTAATTTCGCCTTACGCGACTTGTTTTTAAATTATTTATTTTTTGCATGTCAATCATTTGTTTGACTGGCATAAGCAATCGATTTAACGGTGTGTGTGTGTGTGTGTGTGTGTGTGTGTGTGTGTGTGTGTGTGTGTGTGTGTGTGTGTGTGTGTGTTTTAGCAATGTTCTTGTTTTAAAAATTGTTTGTTTTTTTACAAAAGAAATTTTAGCATGTTTCACTTCTTTTTTTTCAGATGAGGATGACAGATTCAGCCAATTCTACCGAGGTCTAGCCGGGGACAGAGAGGTATTCATTGATTAACAAAGTGTCAAAGCATTTTGAAAACATAAACAGTGACTTTTTAAACAGCCTTAAAAATGTCAGGAAGAAAAAGTAAACCTTTCTATTATCGCCTTCACAATAAGTTATATTTGAAATCAACTTTTCTGCGATCTAACATGTATATGATTGGTTTGAATTTTTAGAACAATGTTTGCGTAAAAAGCCTTTTTACATTTAGTCAAGTTTTGACTAAATGTTTTAGCATAGAGGTGGAATCGAAACGAGGGACATGGTGTCATGTGTGTGTGTGTGTGTGTGTGTGTGTGTGTGTGTGTGTGTCTGTGTGTCTGTGTGTCTGTGTGTCTGTGTGTGGCGTAGAGCGATTTAGAGTAAACTACTGAACCGATCTTTATGAAATTGTACATGAGAGTTCCTGGGAATGATATCCCCAGACTTTTTCTTCATTTTTTCGATAAATGTCTTTGATGACGTCATATCCGTCGTTTTGTAAAAGTTGAGGCGGCACTGTCACACCCTCATTTTTTAATAAAATTGATTGAAATTTTTGCCAAGCAATCTTCGACAAAGGCCGGACTTTGGTATTGCATTTCAGCTCAAAGGCTTAAAAATTTATCGATAATTCTGGTCATTAAAAATCTGAAAATTGTAATTAAAATTATTTTTTTATAAAACGATCAAAAAACATTATCATCTTATTTGTCATTATTTGCTGATTCCAAAAACATATAAATATGTTATATTCGGATTAAAAACAAGCTTTGAAAATTAAAAATATGAAAATTATGATTAAAATTAAATTTCCAAAATCGATTTAAAAACAATTTCATCTTATTCCTTGTCGGTTCCTGATTCCAAAACATATAGATATGATATGTTTGGATTAAAAACAGGCTCAGAAAGTTAAAATGAAGAGAGGCACAGAAAAGCGTGCTATGCAGCACGCTAAACAGGCTCGTCAGTTTCACTCCGTTTTGCACAAGCGGCGGACTACGGTCATTGTGAAAAAATGCAGTGCGTTCAGTTTCATTCTGTGAGTTCCACAGCTTGACTAAATGTAGTAATTTCGCCTTACGCTACTTGTTTTATGTTTTTTTCGTGTGAGTAAACGCAGGCTTTTGTGATTCAAAATCAGTAATAAAACAAGTCGCGTAAGGCGAAAATACAACATTTAGTCAAGCTGTCGAACTCACAGAATGAAACTGAACGCAATGCAATTTTTCAGCAAGACCGTATACTCGTAGCATCGTCAGTCCACCGCTCGATGCAAAGGCAGTGAAATTGACAAGAAGAGCGGGGTAGTAGTTGCGCTGAGAAGGATAGCACGCTTTTCTGTACCTCTCTTCGTTTTAACTTTCTGAGCGTGTTTTTAATCCAAACATATCATATCTATATGTTTTTGGAATCAGGAACCGACAAGGAATAAGATGAAATTGTTTTTAAATTGATTTCGAAAATTTAATTTTGATCATAATTTTTATATTTTTAATTTTCAGAGCTTGTTTTTAATCCAAATATAACATATTTATATGTTTTTGGAATCAAAACATGACGGGGAATAAGATGAACGTAAATTTGGATCGTTTTATAAAAAAAATTCTTACAATTTTCAGATTTTTAATGACCAAAGTCATTAATTAATTTTTAAGCCACCAAGCTGAAATGCAATACCGAAGTCCGGCCTTCGTCGAAGATTGCTTGGCCAAAATTTCAATCAATTTGATTGAAAAAAGAGGGTGTGACAGTGCCGCCTCAACTTTTACAAAAAGCCGGATATGACGTCATGAAAGACATTTATCCAAAAAATGAAAAAAACGTCCGGGGATATCATTCCCAGGAACTCTCATGTAAAATTTCATAAAGATCGGTCCAGTAGTTTGGTCTGAATCGCTCTACACACACACACGCACAGACACACACACACACACACACACACACACACACACACACACACACACACACACACACACATACACCACGACCCTCGTCTCGATTCCCCCTCTATGTTAAAACATTTAGTCAAAACTTGACTAAATGTAATGAAGGTATTAGCCCCAGCCTTGCTCACTGTGAGTACTTTCTGTTCACTGGTACATGTGCGAATCCTATGTTTGAGTTCTGTCATCGCTTTAGGCAAGATGACCTAAGCAGCTGCAGCATGATATTTTCAAGTTACATCTAGTTAGAATTTTTTCAAACCGTGATAATCAATATTTAAAACAATCGGACAAAATTAAGGATATATATATACTTCTTTTTCTTCGTTCATGAGCTGAAACTCTACGTATGTGATCGTTTTTAAGCCATACGCCGCTTTCGATGGATGCATGATTGGTATTTTCGTGTTTCTATAACCCACCGAACTCTGATATGGCTTACAGGATCTTTTCCGTGCGCACTTGATCTTGTGCTTGCGTGTACACCCGAAGGGGGTAAGGCATTAGCAGGTCTGCACATTAGTTGACCTAGGAGACGGGAAAAATGTCCACCCTAAACCCACCCGCCGGGATTCGAAACCATAGCCTGCTTGGGAGGCCTGCGTCTCATCCACTTAAACATTCCGTCCGTCTTGATAAAAACACAATATTTATGTCATGAAGTCAAATTGAAAGTGCTTCTTCTTCTTCTGCGTTCGTGGGCTGAAACTCCCACGTACACTCGTGGTTTTTTGCACGAGTGGAATTTTACGTGCATGACCGTTTTTTACCCCGCCATTTAGGCAGCCATACACCGTTTTCGGAGGAAGCATGCTGGGTATTTTCGTGTTTCTGTAACCCACCGAACTCTGACATGGATTACAGGATTTTTTCGTGCGCACTTGGTCTTGTGCTTGCGTGTACACACGGGGGTGTTCGGACACCGAGGAGAGTCTGCACACAAAGTTGACTCTGAGAAATAAATATCTCGCCGAACGTGGGGACGAACTCACGCTGACAGCGGCCAACTGGATACAAATCCAGCGCGCTACCGACTGAGCTACATCCCCGCCCCATTGAAAGTGCTCGTGTGCATCGCTGTCATGGCGCATAAGCGGTAATATCATATATTAATTAAACAATATGTATACATCCTAATGATAACACAGAAGTGATATCATAGCATTACACATATGGAATGGAATCTACTAATAACATTAATAAATGTTTATTGTGTTGATGTTTTTCAGTTCACGATTAAACGACCCCAAGTCGATCTGTGATGAGGAGATTGAAGGATCTCGATTGGCGAAAAAGATTTACTCTTTGTTTACACTGAAGATATACAAGGGTTTTCTTTTGTGAAAATGACAGCTTGCGTAACATTTCGCCCGCATTTCGACCAAGCGTATCATTACACAAAATAAGAGTACTGTCAAAACCCTAGTGTTCAACTCTTTCATTTTTAAAATGGCTACTTTGAACACAGGTTTTGGTGTCTTTTCCTCATATCTGCATGATACAATTTGATGAGACGTGATTGTGCCGGCATTCGGAAAGACGTTGTTTAAATCCCCAAAACACACCTCTAAGTTACACACTAAAAAACTTCCGCGGGTAAAAATTGACTGGTTTTTACATTTTGAGCTGGTTGGTCTCTACAGGGTCTCATTAATGTAATTGTTCATACCAAAGGCATTTACGAAATTCCAGTTGGTGACCTTTGATAGTTCTCATTTCGATTGTGTTGGTGTTCATACTTTTCGGTTGTTGGTTTTTCATGTTTAAATGAATTAATATATTCAATGGAGGTCTCTTTATGTTGTTTCATGTTTTGTACTCAGGTTTTGTTGATATCTTTTGCTGTTTTCTTTTTTTTCTTTTTTTCTTTTTTTTTTCTTTTTTCCTTTTTTGTGTGTGTCTAAGTTTTGCGCTTCCAATTTTTCTCTGTGTGTGTGTGTGTGTGTGTGTGTGTGTGTGTGTGTGTGTGTGTGTGTGTGTGTGTGTGTGTGTGTGTGTGTGTGTGTGTGTGTGTGTGTGTGTGTGAAGAAATTCAGATGATTTAAAAAAAATCTGTGTCTTTAAAGTCTTTGAATGTTTTTTGTGGGAAACGGTGCTACCAGTTTAAGATTGGTCATGTATTTTGGTGCATGGATTTCATTGGATGTTTTGTATAGTAAAATATTCAGAAAAATGAGGTATTGGAAATTATAAAATCAGAAAAAAGACAATAACATTTTTATTTTTTCAACAATCTTCCAGGTTTTTTTCTTGGGAAAAAAATATCCCAGTATTTCATATGATGTTCAGATAATGGATTAATTATCAATATATTAATTGCTGTTTTCAAACAAATGTGTATGCAAAGCGATGGACAGCATATGTAGGCAAAAAAAGAAAGATTTTGTTTATGATTTTGTGTTCACGAAAATGATAGGTCACCCCCCAAAGAAAGGTTTTTAGTTTAATTAAAAGACTGAAGCAGAATCAAGTAATTTGGTCAACTTGAAGAAATCATCTTTTAACAGCTGACAAAATATTGTTTAACAAACACGGAGACAATTATTCCTGTTGCGTATTCTTTATTGTTTTCAAGTAAATTGTCTTTAATATAATTATATAATTTTGTATATATGCACATATATATATATATATTAATATATTTTTGTTTTGATGAAAACCTGGTGTCAAAAACAGCGCTTTTATTGTTGCTGTTTGAAAGTAAAATAAGTGCCAGAGTTCAGAATCAAATGTGTTCACGTAAAACCGGGTGTCTTGAGAGTGCATTTTTTTGTTGTTTAAAAGTAAAATACCTGTCGTTCATGTAAATATATACAAATGTGGGTGCTTCGCATGTCAATTAAACATGACATATACACTTTTTACCGTTGGGATTTTGTGTAATGTATAATGATATTACTATGATTGCTAATACCGTGATTATATTCGTTTTGTTGATTGCATGGGCAATTCCAATACAGTGTACATTATTTATAACGTTATTTAACAGAAATTGTTATTAGCAATCATGTTCTGTGATTTTTCAGATTTGTTTTTATTGTTGCTTGTGTACAATACAAACCTCTTTTCCGAGCAGTTTGTCGTGGGTTTGTACAGAAATGAAACTTGGGATCATTGATACGAAATCACACACAAAATGGGGGCCAGGTGGCCGGTAGGGTGAAGGGTCAACGCCCTGTTGGTTTTTGAAGTACTTTAGTTATTTTTCGTTTATTTCGCAACACGCAAAGAAATATGAGACAAATCTAAAGATCTTTGAAAGTTTTTGCATGCCTTTTATTTTAAATCTTCAAACTAATCGGGAAACAACGTTCAAAGACTGGGAACAAGTCCGGTTACAATTGTTCAAAATCTTGAAAACTTATCTGGAAGCAGTTTGTAAAATGTGGAAGCAAGTAAACGCGTTAATAAACAATAAATAATGAAAAATGTAAACATAAATAAACTTTATACATGTTATGTTATATGAAGTCTTATATCCCGCGCATATCTCCAGACTCGGACTCAAGGCGCAGGGATCTATTTATGCCGTGTGAGATGGAATTTTTTACACAATACATCACGCATTCACATCGACCCGCAGATCGCAGCCATTTCGGCGCATATCCTACTTTTCACGGCCTATTATTCCAAGTCACACGGGTATTTTGGTGGACATTTTTTATCTATGCCCAAAACAATTTTGCCAGGAAAGACCCTTTTGTCAATCGTGGGATCTTTAACGTGCACGCCCCAATGTAGTGTACACGAAGGGACCTCGGTTTTTCGTCTCATCCGAAAGACTAGCACTTGAACCCACCACCTAGGTTTGGAAAGGGGGGAGAAAATTGCTAACGCCCTGACCCAGGGTCGAACTCGCAACCTCTCGCTTCCGAGCGCAAGTGCGTTAATTACCACTCGGCCACCCATGCATGTTGTGGTTTTTTTCCAAATGCAATCTTTGGAAGTCTTAACATTTGTGGTTCTTTAAAGGCTATTGTTTTGTCTTACACGTGTAAGTTTTGGTACAATGCCAGTAAATCGTAAACTATTTTCCAAACATTATATCGTTAAGTTAACCCCTGAAATTACCCTATTATTCTGTATGAAACCAGTGTCATTTTTAAGTGATCAAATACAAGTACTTGCCAGTTGTGGAAATGGTAAAAATGGAGTTGTGTTTTTGTATATCTTTGAGAGTGTCTGTCTTTCTCTCTTGTGGGAAGGTCGGGTGGAAGGAAAAGATATATAGCACAGGCAGAGGAGCATACAATTAAGACACCGAAGACAGAGGTTGCTTTAACTTATCCTTTATTTAAAGCAAAATGTAACTAAAAATAACCACTCAGGTTGCTTATCTAAATCAGAAATGTTCCAAAACAGTTTAGCTAAATCTGGTAGCAACTAGAAACAATGCTATAAGTTATAAATTAGAAACAATAACAGAACTCTAATATAGACCAGAACTATAAATTATGAATTCTGGTCTTAGCACAAAGGGCAATATTTAAGGGTAAACCCAATGTGACTAACACACACACACACACAGGGAATAGCAATAGACAGGGGAGGCAACTGGGTCGGGCAGGAGATAAACACGCACAAAGAGACGGGGTACGCCACTTGGCTACACTCTCTCTCTCTCCCTCTCTCTCTGTCTCTCTCTCTCTCTCTCTCTCTCTCTCTCTCTCTCTCTCTCTCTCTCTCTTTGTGACACTCACACTTACACGCATACACATACATACACACACATACTCGCACACACATACATAAAACAACAGCAACGCACACTCACATACACACACACAAACTGGATACAACCTGAAATAACTAGTTGAATTTCTTAGTCTGAAACTAAGTCAATTACACAACATGCTACACATGACGCAGACAAATTTAGTGATTGTAATGCAGTAAAAAAAAAAAAAAACGTAAAAGAAATATGAAAAAAGTTGAAAAGGACACTTTATAACAAGTCGCGTAAGGCGAAATTACAACATTTAGTCAAGCTGTCGAACTAACAGAATGAAACTGAACTCACTGCATTTTTACAGCAAGAGCGTATACTCGTAGCATCGTCAGTCCACCGCTCGATGCAAAGGCAGTGAAATTGACAAGAAGAGCGGGGTAGCAGTTGCGCTGAGAAGGATAGCACGCTTTTCTTTATCTCTATTCTTTTTAACTTTCTGAGCGTGTTTTTAATCCAAACATATCACATCTATATGTTTTTGGAATCAGGAACCGACAAGGAATAATATGAAATTGTTTTTAAATCGATTTCGGAAATTTTATTTTAATAACAATTTTTATATTTTTAATTTTCAGAGCTTGTTTTTAATCCGAATATAATGTCATGAATAGATATTATGAAGCGCGAACCTGTCAAGAATAGAATAGGCAACCGAGACTACTCGCGCATTACACGACGTATCCAAGTGACGTACTCATGTGACCTATCCAAGTGTACTGACGTAAACAAAAATCGTTTCACGAGAGGGTCGTTTTCCGCAAGTCCACGGAACGAAGAATGCTTGAAAGAAAAGCAGTTCCCCTGTCTTTGAAGGTAAGTGACTGTGATTATTGCATCGACAATCGTTCCACGGGATCTGGGCGGAGATGAGTGTATCGTGTCAGTCATGTACATTGTGTTGTCAAATTGTGTACGTTTGAATGTGCGCCGTTGCCAAATCCCCATTTTCCGAAACACAGTAATTAGGTATGTTACAAAAAAATTCAAAATCTTCATTTAACATTTTGATCTATATCACTTGAAAGAGCAGAAAATCAGCATTCCAATGGTATATATAACTTTGAGATTGGATAAGTGTAACCCGAGTTATGAATTTTTAAAGTAATAAAATTCGTAATAGAGGCAAAGAGGATAAATTGAAACCATTTTTGACATTTTCAGCAAAAATTAACTGTAACTCACACATTTGTTTATCAATATTGTTCAATTTGGTATCAAAAGAAAGGTTCAGAGCTCTATTAAACAACTATAAAAAAAAAAATAAAATTTTTTTTTTTTTTTATTTTTAGTAAGTTAGTATGAAACTGAGAGCAGACGAACTTTACCGACCGCCATGTTGGATGTGAATACAACATGGGTGACAATCCGGGCGCAAAGCGGCGCATCCGTTAAAAGGTACTTCGCATCGCTTTATCGACTTGAAACTTTGGGAAACAGCAGGAAAATGGTCAAACTAACTGTTCAGAGGGGTCTCATAAGAGTTCAAAGGCTATAAATTGTTTTATAAAAGTACCTCTTGTGTGTCTTCTTCGCCCGATATTCTGGCCGGCGAGCTCGACAGTGTTGGACTCGCCATCTTTCTCAATCTTAAAGTCAAGAATGTGCTCTACGTCTTCGACAGGGTGCCCATGTGATGTAAATTTGGACAAAAATAGAAAAGAGGACCCCAAAACTGAGACAGTGTGAGTGATCAGAAAATGGGGGGCCATTTTCAATGACGTGAAAAATTGAGCTGCGCGCGAACTTTGTAACATACCTACAGTAATAGAATGAGAACGATAATAAAATATAAACAAACTAAGTCTTTTAGACAGGCTGTGTAGGTAACACATATGGCCCTTTGGTCTGTTTCAGGAACCCACGGTCCAAGAATAAATTCATCCTCCTCTTCCTCATGCTGCTGTATAAATTGTGGAGAGGGATGCGACCAGACTGTTACTGTTATCGAATCTGATGATGATGTCTTGATAAGAAGATTGACGACCCAGACCAGGAGCGCAGTTTTCAAGACCAGCCAAGTGCTACACGTCATCCTGTGTATCTCTTCAATGACATTGAGCTAAGTCAAAACTTCATGAACATTATGTGTATTCCTTTGTTTTGACGTCCTCCAAGGGAAAATTCTGAAGAACGTTTGCGACGGCTGAGTCATGTTAAATTACCATGACGGATTCGATATCCAGCAGCGATAGACAGTTGAACAGAGTGTGCTGCGATTCAAGTGACATAATCTAGCTTGAGCAGTGTGTGTTGCATTTTATACGACGAACTGATATTTAGCAGAAATAGACTAACCTGATCAATGTGTGCTGCATTACAGGAATGTTATAACACTATCCACATATTAAATTATGTAAACTTGTGTTGATCTTTCTCCATTACTTCGAGAGCATGGGAAAGAGTGAAGTAAGAAAGTAAAGTCGAGGTAGTACCTGTTTCTTTAGCTAATACGAAAAGGCGGCGTGTTTTCCTTCCATAAATTTCCTTTGGAAGGCGCACGCAGAAAGAACAACAGGCTGACGAGAACTGACCTGTGACATATAACATATTTATATGTTTTTGGAATCAGAAAATGATGAACAATAAGATAAACGTAAATTTGGATCGTTTTAAATACAATTTTTTTTTTTTACAATTTTCAGATTTTTAATGACCAAAGTCATCAATTAATTTTTAAGCCACCAAGCTGAAATGCAATACCGAAGTCCGGCCTTTGTAGAAGATTGCTTGGCCAAAATTTCAATCAATTTGATTGAAAAATGAGGGTGTGACAGTGCCGCCTCAACTTTTACAAAAAGCCGGATATGACGTCATCAAAGGTATTTATCGAAAAAAAGAAAAAAACGTCCGGGGATATCATTCCCAGGAACACTCATGTAATATTTCATAAAGATCGGTCCAGTAGTTTGGTCTGAATCGCTCTACACACACACACACAGACACACACACACACCACACACACACACACACACACACACACACACACACACCACAACCCTCGTCTCGATTCCCCCCTCTACGTTAAAACATTTAGTCCAAACTTGACTAAATGTAACAAAAATGAACAGGTAATGTTATGTTTCAACAAAATTCAAATCATTACACATTTGTGCATGCATAGTTTTCGTTGGCTTATAAGATTAACACAACATTGCGCCGTTATGATCTCATCTTACTATGGTAAATAAGTTACTTTGTCTTCAAAAGGGGACTACGTCTATATCACTAAATTCCTACATAAGCAATCATTTCAGGTGATGTCATAAATTACTACATTCGTACTTTCGGTATCTTCCAAATTGTAAAGTCATAGATTTGAGCATGCATAATTTGCGTCTTCCACGGGGTAAACTAATAGATGTGTGCTCTAATAATGTACGATATCTTCCAAGGAAACAGTGTCCTAAAAGCCTGGACTATACTAAGATAAATTAAAGTGTCACAAGGATCTAATGCTTTGCATGAATACATTTGGACTAAATTCAAAACGTTGAATGCAAAACACAAAACTCAATTGTTTGTAATAAGCAGCTCACGTGGTCGAGTGCGAGCGTGTGTGTGCGTGCGTGCGTGTGTGTGTGTATGTGTGTGTGAGTTTGTAAACGTATGTGTGCTCCTTCTCCCATCTCTCTCTCTCTCTCTCTCTCTCTCTCTCTCTCTCTCTCTCTCTCTCTCTCTCTCTCTCTCTCTCTCTCTCTCTCTCTCTCTCTCTCTCTCTCTCTCTGTCTGTCTGTCTGTCTGTCTGTCTCTCTCTCTCTCTCTCTCTCTCTCTCTCTCTCTCTCTCTCTCTCTCTCATTCAATATACCAAGCAAAGACATATCTGTTTTATAAACAACGCTCAACAAAATTAGATACAATTTATGTACAAAACAGTCAACAATTCTGTTAATTCTGAATGTTGTAATTATAAGAGTAACAGCATCAACAAGTATAACATTCCCATTAAACCATTTGATTGGAGTTAAAGGCAAACAACTGCCTGTGAATTAGTTCTGCTGACTACTCCTATCAGATCTGCCCTTTTACAATTTTCTTACATAATCAAGCACAATGTCTTGACGTAAAGTACCCCCCCCCCCCCCCCCACAAAAAACAAAAAAAAAGAATTCTCCCTCTCGCCGAGACTACTAGACTTCCATGTAGGCTTTTGACGTGCGGGGCCTGTAGTGGAATGCATGAATAGAGACTACTATTAGCAACTAAACGTAGGTTCGAACAAAGCGGTTGGTAACTAAAGTTTTAGGCAGTCTGCAATGAGCTCTGACGCGTTCCGAGAAGAATCTGGAGGGACTTCCCTTGCCTCAGGCAAAACATTGTCGAAAGCAAGATGGAGAAAGAGCGACCGGGCGAGAAGCAGAAATATTCTGAGTGATTGTTACCAGAGGAGAGGCGGCGATACCACCAGCAGATTTTGTGTAAGTTGGTGTATAAGGGGTGCTGGTGTCGTTGTTGTTCTTGTTGTGGATGGTGTTGTTGTTGTGGTGGTGGTTTATCGGGGTTGTATTGTTTTTGAAAGAGTGAATACTCTTTTATTGATGCAAACTTTCCCACGTGACTTTATAGGCCAGTCACAAGCGAGGGATGTGTCCAGAACACGTGTACAAGGAGCACGTGTGGAAAGTTTGCCTCAATAAAATAGTATTCACTCTTTCACAACCCATCCAAACCCGAGTTTTGTTCCCTCCATAGTTCGTTTTATTAAGGACAGCCGTAAGCGTGCTGAGTGAGTAATTGATCAAAGAGAGTTAGGGGTATAGTGGCAGACTCATCTCACCCAGCCAGCCATCTGTTCGAGCCCCTCCCGTCAGGCAAGCGCTTCCGCGCTCTGAAGAGCAGGACTTCTCGTTTCAGGAACAGTTTTTTTCCTGAGGCAGTCCTTGCGGCCTCAATGGTGGATCGTTAGATCTGTTAGATCTGTGATATGTGTCAGCTAAAGTTTTGAAATGGATCGAGTATCCTTAAATGAAATATCTTAATAGATATAAGGGTTGTGTCCTTTGAATAACTGTGTCAGCATGTACTCGGATTTATTATATTGATGATTATATTTTTAGATATGATTTTAGGGAATTCATTTATCTTTATCCATGCAACCTGTGATTACTCCTGTCAAATTGGTGCGAAAAGAACAACCAGTCCGTTTTGAACTGTCTGGTTGGTATACACACGTAAATAGGCCCAGTGAAATTGAACACTTTATCTGTACATATTTATTATGATATATGCGTGTGGAAGGAGTGTGAAGTTTTATGCATACACCATAACAAAATCCTGTGCTTTGCATTTGGTAAATAAACTGTTTGACTGACTTGACATTAGAGCTAGAATAAGATTATATATACCTATAATTCAGTTCAATACAAATCTAATATTTTAATGATCAAAAAACAAGAAAGGTAATTTGTTTAAACGTTGGTTATCGACAAACCAATACGTTACGATCACAAATATGTCGACCCAACGCTCTTTTAAGTGCACAGACAAACAATAAGTAACAAGGACTTAGCTTGGTTGTGTTTTCGGCCGCTTGTTGAATGAATGCATGGTTTACCAGCAAGCGGCCAAAAACTCAACCAAGTTAAGTTCTTGTTACTTAGTGTTTGTCTGTGCAGGTGGACTAAAATTGACAATTCCAGTGCGTGATAGTTTGAAAACGTGGTGCTAAAGGTAGTGTGAACATTCTAGCAAAAGCTTATTGACTGTCTGTGTGCATTTATTCGTCGTTGTTTGACATTTTGGATACCGGTTCAACTGCCTTCAATCACTGAGTTGTTTTGCTACAGTTCAGCGGTCTGCTGCACTGTGTGTATGATAGGCTGCTTGTGTTACACGGGGTGTGCTTGTTGACAAGACTGATAGGCCTAAGGACGGTTATGCAGTCTGGCTATGGATATGGTGTCTGGGTTCACTAGAGCCAAAAGAGCTTTATTTTCACCGTTCTCTGGAAAGAAAGATCCTAAGAAGGCAAGGAGTGAAGCGATTGATTTGTGTGATCAAGATTGTTCAGATAACCAAGAGTCTCAAGCTGCAGTTTCTAACATGTCTATTGACGCTTCTTCGTTGCACGAGAATATTATTTCTCGCGTTACTGACGCACTCTCGATTTTCAAGCCAGCCGAGGGTCAAAGTGACGACCCTATATTGAAACTCATTCCAGCTCTGGCAACTGCCATTTCGGTGGCAGTGGGAGAGGTCATGAAAGGGGTAGTGAAGGAAGTGGAGGAGAGAGTGGCAGCAGCTGTGTCTACGGCACCATCGGTGCGAGAAGAGCGTTTGTTTGCTGCAGTACGTCATCTCACTTACGAAAATGATAAACTTCAGCAGTATTCTAGAAGGGAGAGTGTTCGTGTGTTCGATGTGTCACAGTCGGACAGTGAGAGTGCGGAGGAGGTGGAGAGGAAGGTGACACACGTGTTCAAAGAAGCGTGTGTGGAGGTCAAGCCTGACGACATCGCTGCAGTTCACAGAGTAGGCAAGGGGAATAAAGGTCCTCGGCCAATCCTCGTGAAATTTGTCTCCAGGAGGAAACGCAATGAAGTGATGGCAAAGAAGAAGAGCCTGCAGTCAAAAGATAACTTCAAAAGAGTCTTCATCAACGATGACGTCACGCCACTACGGGCAAGACTCCTCGGCTACGTCAAGAGACTGGAGAAGGTGGAGAAGGCGTGGACCTTCGAAGGCAAGATCTACTGTTCCCTCAAGTCCCAGTCCGGGGGTGAGCGTCAAAGGCCAGTCGCAGTGGAAACCCCCGACGATCTCTTCAAGTTGGGTGTGACCGGGGTGGATTATGCCGCCCTTGGTTTAACCTACCTCATCGAGCAGCCACTGCCTGTGGGTGGGGGGAGTCCTTCCCCTCGCCGCTAGGGGGGCCCAGGGTGCATTGTCGTGAGTGATGGTGGAGATGAGGGAGGTGGTGGCAGTGTAACGAATAGTGGTGGTGGTGAGAAAGTGAGAGTCGGACTAAGGACTGAGCGCACTGTTGATGAAGAGGGAGGTGGAGACAGGACTGTGCGTGGTGATGATGAAGAGGGAGGTGGAGGTAGGACTGTGCATGGTGATGATGAAGAGGGAGGTGGAGGTAGGACTGAGCGCGCTGTTGATGAAGAGGGAGGTGGAGACAGGACTGTGCGTGGTGATGATGAAGAGGGAGGTGGGGAGAGGACTGTGCGTGGTGATGATAAAGAGGGAGGTGGAGAAAGGATTTTGAGTGGTGATGATGAAGAGGGAGGTGGAGAGAGGATTTTGAGTGGTGATGATGAAGAGGGTGGTGGAGAGAGGATTTTGAGTGGTGATGATGAAGAGGGAGGTGGAGAGTGGACTCTGTGTTGTGATGATGAAGAGGGAGGTGGAGATAGGACTGTGCGCGATGGCGGTGATGATGAAGAGGGAGGTGGAGAGAGGACTTTGAGTGGTGATGATGAAGAGGGAGGCGGAGAGAGGACTTTGTGTTGTGATGATGAAGAGGGAGGTGGAGATAGGACTGTGCGCGATGGCGGTGATGATGAAGAGGGAGGTGGAGAGAGGGCTTTGAGTGGTGATGATGAAGAGGGAGGTGGAGAGAGGACTTTGTGTTGTGATGATGAAGAGGGAGGTGGAGATAGGACTGTGCGCGATGGCGGTGGTGATGAAGAGGGAGGTGGCGATAATATTTTGTGCGATGGTGGTGATGATGAAGAGGGAGGTGGAGATAGGACTTTGCGCGTTGGTGGTGATGAAGAGGGAGGTGGAGAGAAGACTATGTGCGGTGAGGATGAAGGTAGAGAGAGAAAGGATAATGAAAATAGATGTGATGATGATGTTTTGCTTGTTGTTGATGATGTGTCTGATGTGCATGATGATAATGAAATTAGATGTGATGATGTTTTGCTTGGTACTGAGGATGTGTCTGATGTGCATGTTGATAATGAAAATAGATGTGATGTTTTGCTTGGTGCTGATGATGTGTCTGATGTGCATGTGGATAATGAAATTAGATGTGATGTTCTGCTTGGTACTGAGGATGTGTCTGATGTGCATGTTGACAATGAGCATAGATGTGATGATGATGTTAGTATGGGTAGCGTTGACGTGGTTGATACGTTCGACGCATATGGTAGTGATATGTCTGGAAGTGATGCCTTGGGTGATAGTGTGGATTTACTTAGTAGTAAAAATAATGTTCTTTCCTGTTTATCGCTGAACGTATGTGGAGTTATATCAAAATTGAAATTTCCTGATTTTGTAGAATTCATTGTGAAATATGATGTAATTTGTCTTAGTGAAAGCAAGCTAGATGACGTAGACAAGGTTGACGTGCCAGGTTATGTAGCATTCTATAAAAATAAAGGTAAATTTAGAAGAAAATCAGGAGGTATCTTAGTTCTTATACGTGAATGCTTCGCAGATAGTATCACTGTTTTTGAAGAAAGAAAGCTTTCTCATAAGATAACGGAAGACGTAAAGATGTGGTATAGATTTTTGGATATTGAACTGTGTGAGAATGCCCTATTTTTTAAGTTGGGAAAGAAAGTGCTTGGTCGTGACACACCCTTTTCAATCAATCAATGAGTCTTATATTCTTTTGCGCTGTATATATTCCTCCTGAAGGCTCGCCTTATCTAAATAAAGATGTCTATAGTGAACTAGAGGAAGCATACATAAACTTTGGTGTGGAAAACGACTATGTTTGTTTTTTAGGGGATTTCAACTCTCGCACTGGGAATTTGAATGAAATTTTGTCCGATGATGATAAGTATGTAGAAGGTGTTGTAGATAATGGCTTTGATATCACGGATATTGGTGAGCGTGTTTCACAAGATAATAGAACAAACAACTTTGGATTTAAGTTAATTGACTTCTGTAGGACAACTGGTTTAATAATTGCTAACGGTAGAGCTGGTGATGATGCTAACCTTGGCAGATGTACTTGTAAAGATAAAAGTGTTGTTGACTATTGTATTCTGTCAAGCAATTTATTTGTTAAAGTTGAAACTTTTGCTGTTTTGGATTTTTGTGAAATGTACTCGGACGTTCATTGCCCGCTCGCCCTATCTTTCTTTAGGCGCGATGAGTCTGATAGAAACGATGAAAGTATTGATTGCGTGAATGACATGAGAAATCCAAATGAGAACTTAGAGCATATCGAAAATAACGTTGAATACACAAAACCAAATTGGAATGAAGGGAGTAAGTTAGCTTTCACAACCTCTTTAGAGGAAACAGATATTAGTGATATTGATATTCAATTAACAAACATGTTGAGCTCTGTTATTAATGTGTCTGCAGAGGACATTGATAATGTAACTACTAATATATGTGACATTCTAAAGCGTTCTGCGGAAAAAATTGGAGTAATTAAGAAAAAGAATAAGTTAAAACAAGTAAATAGTAAGAAACGAAAACCACACCAGCCTTGGTTCAATGCAGTTTGTAAAGAAAAAAGGAAAATATTTGTACGTGCAAAAAACAAAGTTAAGCGTTTTAGAAATATTTTTTCTGAGCATGAAAAGAAGAATGCCTTTAAGGACTATAAAACAACAATAAAAAAAAGAATGTAAGTTGTATCATAAAGAATTTGTGAAGAAACTAAGAAAAATGAAAACTTGCGATCCAAAGGCGTATTGGAATGAGCTAAATAAGAATAAGAATAATAACAAAAGTACTAAGTTTCCTTCTTGCTCAGCATTTTTAGAACACTTTACAAAGTAACAGGAATGTGACGAAGATGATGTGGATGAAGAAAGAGATCTGTTTGGTGATAATAGTGTAAATAATGAAGTTCTGAATGCACCCATTACAAAAGAGGAATTTATAAAATGTGTACAAAATTGAAAAACAACAAAGCGTGTGGTCAAGATAAAGTTATTAATGAGTATTTGAAAGCCTTTAACGATGGGATGACTGATATTGTTGTTAAGTTGTTTAATGTTGTGTTACAGTCTGGTAATGTTCCTACTCAGTGGTCCATTGGCGAAATTATCCCGCTGTATAAAAATAAGGGTTCCCAAACAGACCCAACTAATTATAGAGGAATAACAATACTTAGCTGCTTTGGTAAACTATTCACTGCGATTTTAAATACCAGATTATCGACTTTCTTGGAACTTAATGATAAGTTAGGTCAAGAACAGACAGGATTTCGTGCTGGTTTTTCAACATTAGATCATATCCTTACTTTGCATTGTGTTATAAAAAATTTTCTCCAAAAGAAAAAGCGTTTGTATTGTGCATTTGTCGACTATGAGAAAGCGTTCGATAAAGTTCGGCGAGCACTTTTATGGTAGAAATTAGTTAGCTTTGATGTTAATGGGAATTTTTTGAAAACTGTTAAAAATATGTATGATAAAGCAAAATCATGTATTAAAGTTAAAGGTGAATGTTCTGGTTATTTTCCTAGCATTTGTGGGGTCAGACAAGGAGAAAATTTGTCTCCCTTGTTTTTTGCTTTGTTTTTA
Source organism: Littorina saxatilis (assembly GCF_037325665.1). Classification (NCBI taxonomy): domain Eukaryota; kingdom Metazoa; phylum Mollusca; class Gastropoda; order Littorinimorpha; family Littorinidae; genus Littorina; species Littorina saxatilis. The sequence goes on from NC_090258.1 coordinate 30,842,849, forward strand.
AATGACCTAAAGCCGTATTTAGGGGAAACTAGTGATGGATTGACTTCTCTCTCTAGAGAAGCTGTTTCTCTTGGTATGGATGATGCTGATGTGAATGTAATGTTTCAACTGTTTGTATTATTGTACGCTGATGACACTGTGATTTGTGCTGAGTCTGAAACGAAATTGCAAGAATGCTTAGATAAAATGCATGCATACTGCTTGAAATGGAAACTGAATATTAATGTTAAAAAAACGAAAGTCATTGTTTTTTCAAGGGGTAAAATAAGAATTATACCTAAATTTACGTATGATGATAAGCCAATTGAAGTAGTCCTTGATGTGATGCACTTAGGGTTACAGATTAATTATGATAATACATTTTCGGTAGCACAAAAAAAATGTGTATGACCGTGCGTCAAGGGCTATGTTTGCTCTTCTTCGCACATGTAGACAACTCTTATTGCCCGTGGATATACAGATTGATCTATTTGACAAAATGATTGTTCCGATTTTACTATATGGCTGTGAAATTTGGGGTTCAGGTTCTTGCGATTTAGCTACGAAGCTTCAGTTGCGTTTTTATAAGATAGTTTTCAAACTAAGAAAATCCACCCCTAATGCAATGGTTTTTGGCGAACTTGGAAAATATCCCTTAGATGTCAATATGAAATGTAGAATGCTCTGTTATTGTTAACAAAAATAAATTTTCAAGTGTTGCTTACAGATTTACCTATAGACTATATTCGCAAAAGATGTTTACTTCTGACTATCTGTCATGCATAGAAAAACGTTAAGTGATATAGGTCTTTCTGGGTTTTGGATACAACAAGAATTTGTTTCTCAATATACATCTACTTGGTTTAAAGAAAAAGTAAAGCGGTGTTTATATGACCAGTATATTCACAATTGGTTCTCAGAAATGGATACAAAAGACATTTTTTGTAATTATAGAATGTTTAAAGATAGTTTTGTGTGTGAAGACTACATTAAATCCTTGTCGTTCCAAAAAGTCGTTACACTCATGAAATTTAGAACTACAAATAACAACCTGCCAGTACAGAAAGAAAGAAACCTTAATATACCTAGAGCGAATCGCATTTGCAGAAAATGTACATCAGAAGATATAGGAGATGAGTATCATTATTTGTTTGTTTGTGACTTTTTCAATGAAAAAAGAGTAGAACTTATTCCACCATTCTACTGGAAAAAACCAAATTCACTTAAATACAAAAAAACTGTTCGTATCAAGAAATAAGAAATTGTTGACGAAACTCTTGGAATTTATAAAATTAATTAGTAGCAATTTTTCATAGTGCTGGGATTTGTTAACCGTATTTTCGTTTTGTGTCCCCCATTGCCAGGAATCAATGTGTGTGTGTGTGTTTGCATTTTCTGTACTATAATATTTTGTGTTCACTGTTTGTGTACTTTTGTTTTCCAAATATTTATTTTATTTTTTCTTTTCTTATCTTCTATTTTTCTTTTTGATCACTTGGTACTTTGTGCATTTTTGAATTTGCGAATATCGTTTATAATGCCCCTGGGTAATGAACAATAAAACTTGACTTGAAAAAACCCCAAAAAACTTGCATTTACCTTAGACATGTGTATTTAAAAAGAAATGTTAGAATATATTACAAGTTTGTGTGGCAGCAATAAAAAACAAGTCGCGTAAGGCGAAATTACTACATTTAGTCAAGCTGTGGAACTCCGCACAGAATGAAACTGAACGCACTGCATTTTTTCACAATGACCGTAGTCCGCCGCTAGTGCAAAAGGCAGTGAAAGTGACGAGCCTGTTTAGCGCGGTAGCGGTTGCACTGTGCTACATAGCACGCTTTACTGTACCTTTCTTCGTTTTAACTTTCTGAGCGTGTTTTTAATCCAGACATATCATATCTATATGTTTTTGGAATCAGGAACCGACAAGGAATAAGATCAAATTGTTTATATTAAACGATTTCGGAAATTTAATTGTAATCATAATTTTTATATTTTTAATTTTCAGAGCTTGTTTTTAATCCGAATATAACATATTTATATGTTTTTAACATCAGACCATGATGAAGAATAAAATAAAAATACTTTTGGATCATTTTATAAAAAAATAATTTTAATTACAATTTTCAGATTTTTAATGACCAAAGTCATAAATTAATTTTTAAGTCTCAATGCTGAAATGCAATACCGAAGTCCGGCCTTTGTCGAAGATTACTTGGCCAAAATTTCAATACATTTGATTGAAAAATGAAGGTGTGACAGTGCCGCCTCAACTTTTACAAAAAGCCGGATATGACGTCATAAAAGACATTTATCGAAAAAAAAGTCAGGGGATATCATACCCAGGAACTCTCATGTAAAATTTCATAAAGATCGGTCCAGTAGTTTACTCTGAATCGCTCTACACACACACACACACACACACACACACACACACACACACACACACACACACACACACACACACGCACACATACACCACAACCCTCGTCTCGATTCCCCCTCTATGTTAAAACATTTAGTCAAAACTTGACTAAATGTAAAAACAAGTCGCGTAAGGCGAAATTACTACATTTAGTCAAGCTGTGGAACTCACAGAATGAAACTGAACGCACTGCATTTTTTCACAATGACCGTAGTCCGCCGCTTGTGCAAAACGGAGTGAAACTGACGAGCCTGTTCAGCGCGGTAGTGGTTTCGCTGTTCTGCATAGCACGCTTTTCCGTACCTCTCTTCGTTTTAACTTTCTGAGCGTGTTTTTAATCCAAACATATCATATCTATATGTTTTTGGAATCAAGAACCGACAAGGAATAAGATGAAATTGTTTTTAAATCGATTTCGGAAATTTTAATTTGATCTTAAATTTTTATTTTTAATTTTCAGAGCTTGATTTTAATCCAAATATAACATATTTATATGTTTTTGGAATCAGAAAATGATGAAAAATAAGCTGAACGTAAATTTATAAAAAAACCCATTGTAATTACAATTTTCAGATTTTTAATGACTAACGTCATTAATTAATTTTTAAGCCACCAAGCTGAAATGCAATACCGAAGTCCGGCCTTCGTCGAAGATTGCTTTACAAAAATGTCAATCAATTTGATTGAAAAATGAGGGTGTGACAGTGCCGCCTCAACTTTTACAAAAAGCCGGATATGACGTCCTCAAAAGTATTGATCGAAAAAATGGACAAAAAATTCCGGGGATATCATTCCCAGGAACTCTCATGTAAAATTTCATAAAGATCGGTCCAGTAGTTTGGTCTGAATCGCTCTACACACACACACACACGCACAGACAGACAGACACACACACACACACACACACACACACACACACACACACACACACACACACACACACACCCACACACATATATACACCATGACCCTCGTCTCGATTCCCCTACTAAGTTAAAACATTTAGTCAAAACTTGACTAAATGTAAAAAGAAAAGAAGATAGCTCGCTACAGGAGGTGAACGAACCAACTTTATTACTCAAGGACCGGCCCCCGTAGCGCAGTGGTTAGCGCATCGGGCTGTGGGCCGGGAGGTCGTGGGTTCGAATCCCATCAGGGTCATGTGGGTTTTTCGGGCTACGGTCGGCTCCTACCCAGAGTGGAAGTGCTATGGTTCCTATGGGAAGGCTGGAATCACACAGCCGAGTGTCATTCACTTAACGAATGCGACTTTGAGGGTGCTCAGGTTCTGTTTACCTGACCAACACCGCAGGTGCGGCAGTTCTCGAGCCTGGTTGACACCAGGATATATTATGACAGTAAGCGTAGAGTGCTGCCCTGTCACGTAGTCTCAAACCAAATTGGAAATCCATAGCATCATCATTATAATCATCCTCATCTCATTAATCATCCAAAATTATAAATTGTCCTTGCTCTTGTGGCCCTTCATGCCCGGAGCTCTCAACCTTGGTCTCAGTGTTCCTGTTCCATCCTTCCCTGAATAGTACTTCTGCTGTCAGTCTTCAACGTGTGACGTTCTGGGGGGTCGACGGAGGGACGTGGTGGCGGTCTGCTCTCTGGAGGGGACCCTCACTCAGTCTGGCTCCGCGACTTAGCAGTCAATGTCGTTAGTAGGGGGCATAGTAGGTAGTGGGCTGCGTCCGTTAGCTCGGGACAGACCCACTACACTGACAGCCAAAAATCTTTGGACATACTTTAAATTGTAAAGTTCTCTGCAAACAATGGAGCGATACAAAAAGTAAATACATGTCAGCAAAGCTCAATGCACCCTGTGCGTTCTGTTGAAAACAGAAATGAGATCGGATAAGATTTAACAAAGTTATGACTGTTTGAACACGCACTCCCCAAAAACAGAAGTCACACAATTGGATAACAAAAAGTTCTACAAAACTGGCTTAACTGACAAAACTGATAATTGCAAGTCGTGCATTCTTTCTGTTTGTGTGTGCTCCAACATCTCCTGATTTGTTTGCTATGCTAATCAATGACGTACGTTCACAAATGACTTTGTAATTGACTTTGTAATTGGGAAGCCGTTTTCAATGAAAAAAAACATCGTTGACGACAAACACGAAAATTCCTGTTTTTTCTGAAATATTTTCACTTGTATCTCATTTTCTTCCTCATTTCAATGCAGAATTATACACAACTTTAAGGACATGTGCAAAACTCAAGGCTCAACCTGTGGATACAGTTGGGTTTTTTTAAATGTAAGTCTCAACTCCACAGAAACCGTTACAAGTTGTACACACATATGGAAGCATTGTGTAAACAGCAGAAGAACCTTGAAGTAGGACACAGACTGGAATTATAGCAGATAGCAGTGGCATAATGTGTAGAAAAAATAAAAGCGATATATTCAGAAAGAGAGAAACTGTAGGGAAATGAAAGCCGGTGTGCCTTGATGCAAATCTGCCTTTTGAAGCCATATTTTGACAGTCCGGGAACCGCTCTTGTGTCGCGGTAACACAAACCCTAACATGACGTCATAAAATAATTACATCACGGAAAGTTTTGTCGTCATCCACTCTTCGTATTTTCCGAGATCTGAAAGACTGTTTTCATCTGTGTTAATCTGTTCTCACCTGTCTTCACCTGAAAAGATGCCACGAGTACCAGAAGATGTTAGAAATAGAATTCCCTGCACGTGTTCAGTAGCCTGGATCCCTGACAAGAACGCAAATTTGACCAAGATCTTAGCAGGTTGAATATTCGTGAAATTAGAAATATTTCCTTCCACCCCCATAGCTTTGTGAAATAGGCATGTTTTGCATCAAAATTTGGAGAGAATAATGATAAATCAATGAGAAAAAGGAAAACCCGATTTTCAAATTTCAACTGGACATGGTTCGGTCACAGTGCTGTCACATTATAACGTACATGTAAGCGGTTGGTGACGTCACGGGACAACATATTTTGAGATTTTTTCAACTGAGTTGAATAACAAAAATCCTTGTGCACATCATTTGTGAATTTCATTTCAATCGTTCCGACAATAATGGAGAAAATGCCAGATAAGTGAAAATATTCAGAAAAAAACAGACATTTTCGTGTTTGTCGTCAACGATGTCTTTTTTTTATTGAAAACGGCTTCCCAATTACAAAGTCAATTACAAAGTCATTTGTGAACGTACGTCATTGATTAGCATAGCAAACAAATCAGGAGATGTTGGAGCACACACAAACAGAAAGAATGAACGACTTGCAATTATCAGTTTTGTCAGTTAAGCCAGTTTTGTAGAACTTTTTGTTATCCAATTGTGTGACTTCTGTTTTTGGGGAGTGCGTGTTCAAACAGTCATAACTTTGTTAAATCTTATCCGATCTCATTTCTGTTTTCAACAGAACGCACAGGATGCATTGAGCTTTGCTGACATGTATTTACTTTTTGTATCGCTCCATTGTTTGCAGAGAACTTTACAATTTAAAGTATGTCCAAAGATTTTTGGCTGTCAGTGTACTGAACACCGTCGAAGTGACTCAGCAGAAGTGCAGTGTCATCTTCCGAGGGTAGCCTACCGCAACGACCCGACATCCCTCCCTGGAGCGTCTGTAAAATCGACAAGTCTGGCAGCGGAACGAAATTCAGATGTGGATGGAGCAGCGAGTGCAGGGACGGGGCGGCGTGAGAGCACACCGGGACAAGGAACAGGTGCAAGGGAAAAAAAACAAAAAACAACTTTATTACTCAAGGATGGAGATTTTAGGCTAGTGAGCTGAGGCGAGCAGGTCGTACTCATTGTGCTGCATTGTAGCAGTAAAAAGGAACCGACAGGATCAATGTCGGCATTTGTGTATAACAGGTCATGTGAAGAGACGAAACGCGCAACGTTTTCACGCTCCAGATATCATTATTCACGATGTACGTTATGAACTTAAGAGGACATGTCGTGTTGTGGGTATAATTGTTTAGCCTCGGTGACCTAAATCACTAAAGCACACTCGAACCTGTCTATAACGACCGACCAAGGAACCGACCGAAAGTGATTGCAACAGACAGGTGATTGCTATTCATAGTGTACGCTGTGAACTAAAAAGGGCACGGCACGTCGTGATGTGGGTATACTTGTTTCGCCTAAGTGACCTAAATCACTAAAGTACACCTGTCTATAACGACCACCGAAGGAACTGACCAAAAGTGGTCGTAACACACAGGTGATTGCTATGATACAGAGAGATGAATTATGTTGGGGTTTTTTAAGAGAAAAAACCTCGATGGGCATCCTCTCAGGTGATCGTAATGGGCAGGTGGTCGTTATATAGAGATGGCCGCCAGGGCAGATTGTCTTTATCCAGAGGTACTTGCTATAGCAGGTTCAGCTTGTCTGTCAAAACGAAGAGAAGGGTTGGATTAAACACATTTTGTTCGGTATAAATCGTGACAGCAAAGATTCAGAAGAAGAGTTGGATTCAAAACAAGTAATTATAGGGTGAGCTTAAAGCCATAATTATGTACTCGATGACTATACACGCTAATTGCTTTACCAACAGCTGGAGACATGCTAAATTAAGTTCCCTGCAAAATATTGTGGTCTAGGACCCCTTCAATGTTGAGATATGTTAATTTTCATTTTGATCTGGATCGTCCTATTTATAGATTTGGCAACACATGCGCTGTTGACGCAAGGGAGAGAACTCCGTGTCGTTGTTGACATCCTCACTTTTTCAGAGGCTAGAACAAGCTAAAATTCTCAATCCTGTTTGATTGGACTTCGCCTCCAAAGGTGATTGTGGTGTTTCGGCACTCGGTTACACACATATAAACACACACAGTCACACACTCACACTCACATACACACACATAGACAGGCACACGCATCTCTAGCTCTCTCTCTCTCTCTCTCTCTTTCTCGCGCACTCTCTCTCTCTCTCTCTCTCTCTCTCTCTCTCTCTCTCTCTCTCTCTCTCTCTCTCTCTCTCTCTCTCTCTCTCTTTCGGCTCCTCTTTGTTAATCGTACAAGAAACAAGTCGCGTGAAGCGATATAAAAACATTTAGTCAAGCTGTCGGCATCAAAGTAAGTCATCGCCTAGACTATATTCTGATAGTCTCGACTGGCCACATCGAAAGACCGAGACGGGCCACGCAAGTCTCCGCGTAGCATCGTGCAGTACTTACTTTACCTATTTTCTGTCATTCCAAGCACATTTTTAGAGTAGACATGGCATATGTATATGTCTTTGAATTCAGGAGAAATTGAGGAATACGATGCAATCACTTTTAAATCTGTTAGTGAACATTCGATTTTAATGACAAATTTTGTGAGCAAACTAATTAACCAATTTTTACGCTGCCAAGCTCAAACTCAATCCCGTAGCCCGGACTTTGTCGAAAATCGCTTGACGAAAATTTCAATCAATTTGATTGAAAAATGAGGGCGTGACAGTGCTGCCTCAACTTTCACAAAAAGCCGTATATGACGTCATCAAAGACATTTATCGAAAAAACGAAGAAACAAAATGTGGAGATTATCATACCCAGAAACTTTCATGTGAAATTTCATGTAGATCGGTCCAGTAGTTTTCTCTGAATCGTTCTACACACACACACACACACACACCCACCACCACCATCGTCTCGATTCCCGTCAATGTTAAAACATTTAGTCAACACTTTTACGGTTTCAGTGTCTTTGTGTCACCGAGTCGTGACAGCATGTTGTGCAATGGTGAGTGTTCACCGGTGAAGGCCTTTTGAACAAAGATCCGATGCACGCTTTGTATCGTATTTTTTCCCACGATCTATTTATTAAAGGGACACTTCATCACGTTTCTTCTTCTTCTACGTTCATGGGCTGAAACTCCCTCGTTCACTCATGTTTTTGCACGAGTGGATTTTCACGTGTATGACCGTTTTTACCCCGCCATTCAGGTTGTCAAACGCAGGGCCGGACCAAGTTCGTTTGAGGGGGGGGGGGGGGGGGGGGGGGTGGGTTCCAACTGAAGGCAGGGGTCCAAAGTCCACTTTTTTTTCTCTGAGAGGTACATTGGATGGCCAGGGGGGGGGGGGGGGTTCCGGAACCCCAGGAACCCCCCCCCCCCCCAGATGTGGCCCTGAAACGCCGCTTTCGGGGGAAGCATGCAGGGTAAATTCGTGTTTCTATAACCCACCGAACTCTGACATGGACAACAGGATCTTTTCTGTGCGCACTTGGTCTTGTGCTGGGGTGTACACACGAAGGGGGATAAGGCACTGGCAGGTGTGCACATAAGTTGACCTGGGAGGTCGGAAAAATATCCACCGCGGCCGGGATATGAACTCATTCAATCTATATGAGGCTTATATCGCGCGTGTTCCGTGGGTACAGTTCTAAGCGCACGGATTTATTTTTTATTTTTTTATTTTTTTTTATTTTGTGCAATTATATTGCGCACATATTCAAGGCGCAGGGATTTATTTATGCCGTGTGAGATGGAATTTTTTGACACAATACATCACGCATTCACATCGGCCAGCAGATCGTAGCCATTTCGGCGCATATCCTACTTTTCACGGCCTATTATTCCAAGTCACACGGGTATTTTGGTGGACATTTTTATCTACGCTTATACAATGTTGCCAGGAAAGACCCTTTTGTCAATCGTGGGATCTTTAACGTGCACACCCCAATGGAGTGTACACGAAGGGACCTCGGTTTTTTGTCTCATCCGAAAGACTAGCACTTGAACCCACCACCAAGGTTAGGAAAGGGGTGAGAAAATTGCTAACGCCCTGACCCAGGGTCGAACTCGCAACCTCTCGCTTCCGAGCGCAAGTGCGTTACCACTCGGCCACCCAGTCCTCTGAACTCACGACCTTCTGATTTGGAGGCCGATGTCTTATCCACTAGGCTATTGCGCCCGTCTGACAGCCCTTCACGTTTAAAGAGGTAAAGATTCGTTCACAAAAGTCACATTTAATTCCATAAAGAGATCTCCCTTCCCGTCTCAAAACATAACTCTTCTTTAAAGAAATCTCAATTACTCTGACAAATCACAACCTTCTTTAAAAATAAACCTGACTTCCCTGAAAAAAAACCCACCAACTATTATACCTTAAATAAACTTCACTCCCCGTGACAAGAAATTTCTTTAAAGAAACCTGACTTCCTGTTACAAAACACTACCCTTCTTTAAAAAAAACCTGACTTCCAATGACAAAACACTGCCCTTTTTTAAAGAAACCTCACTTTTCTTGACTTCTATAAAGAAACCCCACTTACCTTGACAAAACACTGTTTTTCTTTTAAGAAACCTGACTTTCCTTGACAAAACACTGCCCTTCTTTAACGAAATCTCACTTCCCTTGACAAAACACTGCCCTTCTTTAAAGAAACCTAACTTCCTGTTACAAAACACTACCCTTCTTCACAAAAACTTCACTTTCCTTGACAAAACACTGTTCTTCTTTAAAGAAACTGCACTTTCCTTGACAAAACACTTTTCTTCTTTAAAGAAACTGCACTTTCCTTGACAAAACACTTTTCTTCTTTAAAGAAACTGCACTTTCCTTGACAAAACACTTTTCTTCTTAAAGAAATCTCACTTTCCTTGGCAAAACACTACCCTTCTTTAAAGAAACCCCACTTTCCTTGACAAAACACTTTTCTTCTTTAAAGTTACTGCACTTTCCTTGACAAAACACTGCCATTCTTTAAAGAAACTGCACTTTCCTTGACAAAACACTTACTCCGTCACGGCGGAGGGCTGACCGTGCACCCAAAAGCGGACTCTACCAAATGGGTATTTTTTGAAAGCTTGGGACCTGCCAAACATAAAAATCGATGTTAACAAGAAATATTCAAGGGCGCACTTTCTCTTCTCAGTCAAAATTCAACTATACCCTGAAGAGTGATGCACGAGCATTTCAGACGCTTGCCTCTGAAAAAAGAAGTTCTCAGCCAAATTACGAACTCAAACTGGTACGTTTTACATATAAATGTGTTAGTTGGTATCTTTTGATTATCACAAAACAATTTGCGACTGCTTTGGCCGAGGATGCTGGTGACAGTATCATTATTATGAACCCTACCCTAAATCCAGGAAAGACGTCGTCCAAAATGTAGGTAAGTTTTGATTAAAAATAAATTCACACAAGACTAGTATTGTTGTTTGGCTTCAATGGATATATTTTCGTCAAGTATGATGTCTTTACATAATATCTGTATAATATGAATGGATTTGAACCATATACTATGTCATTATGACCTTCCAATCTTCCTAACCCCCAGCCCAGTAAAGCGTGCGAGACGTTTCCTGAAAAAATGTCGCTTTGTGGTGCGAGTTCAGTGTGACATGATTAGTTTCCAGAACCCCATTTCTGACTTTCGAAGTTTATCTACATACATTTAGCAATGCACGAGCAAAATATGACAACTTAATGGTGCCTTTTGGTTTAATGCTATAGTAAAATTGCTAGTGATAGTGTTTACAGGTTGAAACAAAACATAACAGAGGGGAGTAGTCTTCCTCAATCTGGTTCAGAGCATAATGTATTTCTATTTTCAGAGGTAGCATTATTTCTGATAAGAGCTAGAGCCAATATAATGATGCTGAATATTTGAAAAATGAACTTTGTGACTCATCTGAGTAGCAGAAGAGCCTTCGTGATCGTCAGCGTAAGGCTGGCTGTCTTCAAAGCAATTCCTAGATGAACAACTTAACACTGCGTTCGATTATTCGCCCGTTTCTTAAGTTAGAGCTTTGAGACTTTACACGCGTCTAGGGCTACATGTACGCTTTACAATACGTAAAATATAGTTGACTCTCGCGTTATGTAAAGGTCACAACAAGGTCATTACCAGGCAAAAACGAGGGAAAACCGAGGGAAAGTACCATTTTCTGCAACTGTTTCCAAGAAAAATATTTCAAATTCAATTGTTTCCTGGGATTAACGCATCTCTAGACATGACAATCATCCGATTATCAGACATCAATTGTGGAGGTCACGACAAGGTCATTACCGGGTAAAAACGAGGGAAACCCGAGGGAAAATACCATTTTCTGCAACTTGTGTGTAAGTAAAAGCTTTCAAACTCCATCTTCTTCTGGTATTGGTGCATCTCTAGGCATGACAATCATCTGATTAACAGTCCTCAATTTTCAAGGTCACAACAAGGTCATTACCAGATAGAACCGAGAGAAAACCGAGGGAAAATACCATTTTCTATAACTTTTTTGTAAGTAAGAGCTTATAAACTCCATCTTCTTCTGGGATTAGCGCTGATTTCAATGACCCTGAAGTCCGAGGAAAGTTTTCTTGACCCATGCCTACTTTGAAGGTCATGACAAGATCAAATTTACACGTTTTCTATTTGGGAATATCTTTTACGGTCAAATAAAATACTTTCTGGACGTCAGCTATTTTCGAAGCTAAAGCTTAATTACAACTTTACACACGTCTTGGGATTTATGAGACATAACGCAAATATTGTTGACTCTCGTAATATTTAAAGGTCACACAACAAGGTCATCACCAGGTAAAACCGAAGAAAAACCGAGGGAAAGTACCATTTTCTGCAACTGTTTGTAAGAATGAACTTTCAAATTCAATTGTTTCCTGGGATTAGCGCATCTCTAGGCATGACAATCATCTGATTAACAGTCATGAATTGTGGAGGTCACGACAAGGTCATTACCGGGGAAAACCGAGGGACAATACCATTTTCTGCAACTTGTGTGTAAGTAAATGCTTTCAAACTCCATCTTCTTCTGGTATTGGCGCATCTCTAGACATGACAATCATCTGATTAACAGTCCTCAATTTTCAAGGTCACAACAAGGTCATTACCAGATAAAACCGTCGGAAAACCGAGGGAAAATACCATTATCTGCAACTTTGTTGTAAGTAAGAGCTTATAAACTTCATCTTCTTCCAGGATTAGCGCTGATTTCAATGAGTCTTTGGAAAGTTTTCTCGACCCATGCAATGTTTGAAGGTCATGACAAGGATGGGATTTTACACACGTCTAGGGCATTATAAGACATGAAACAAATATTGTTGACTCTCGTAATATTTAAAGGTCACACAACAAGGTCATTACTGGGTAAAACGACGGAAAATATATCAACTTTATGACTCGTCTGAGTGCCAGGACAGCCGGTGTGATCCTCAGAGTCAGGCTTGCAGACCCCAAGGCTTTCGGTAGATGAACACCTTAACATTGACTTTTTCTTCTCTCTCCCCTTCTCTTCTACCCCTATTACATCCAGCCCCCCCCCCCCCCCCCCCCATAGAGCCCCTGTGGGCGAAGGAAGATGTCATGAATCTGCCTCAACAGCTTTAGCTTAGAAAATAGCCGAACACAAATAGAAAACGTGTAAACTTGACCTTGCCATGACCTTCAAACTAGGCATGGGCCAAGAAAACTTTCCTCGGATTTCAGGGTCATAGAAATCAGCGCTAATCCCAGAAGAAGATGGAGTTTATAAGCTCTTACTTACAAAAAAGTTATAGAAAATGGTATTTTTTCTCGGTTTTCTCTCGGTTCTATCTGATAATGACCTGATTGTGACCTTGAAAATTGAGTACTGTTAATCAGATGATTGGCATGCCTAGAGATGCGCCAATACCAGAAGAAGATGGAGTTTGAAAGCTTTTACTTTCACAAGTTGCAGAAAATGGTATTTTCCCTCCGTTTTCCCTCGTTTTTGCCTGGTAATGACCTTGTCGTGACCTCCACAATTGATGTCTGATAATCGGATGATTGTCATGTCTAGAGATGCGTTAATCCCCCAAAAATAATTGAATTTGAAAGCTTTTTCTAACAAACAGTTGCAGAAAATGGTACTTTCCGTCGGTTTTCCCTCGTTTTTGCCTGGTAATGACCTTGTTGTGACCTTTAAATAACGCGAGAGTCAACTATATTGTATGTATTGTAAAGCGTTCATGTAGCCCTAGACGCGTGTAAAGTTTCAAAGCTCTAGCTTAAGAAACGGAAGAATAATCGAACGCAGTGTTAAGTTGTTCATCTAGGAATTGAAGTTGAAGACAGCCAGCCTTACGCTGACGATCACGAAGGCTCTTCTGCTACTCAGATGAGTCACAAAGTTCATTTTTCAAATATTCAGCATCATTATATTGGCTCTAGCTCTTATCAGAAATAATGCTACCTCTGAAAATAGAAATACATTATGCTCTGAACCAGATTGAGGAAGACTACTCCCCTCTGTTATGTTTTGTTTCAAGCTGTAAACACTATCACTAGGATTTTCTACCATAGCATTAAACCAAAAGGCACCATTAAGTTGTCATATTTTGCTCGTGCATTGCTAAATGTATGTAGATAAACTTCGAAAGTCAGAAATGGGGTTCTGGAAACTAATCATGTCACACTGAACTCGCACCACAAAGCGACATTTTTTCAGGAAACGTCTCGCACGCTTTACTGGGCTGGGGGTTAGGAAGATTGGAAGGTCATAGTGACATAGTATATGGTTCAAATCCATTCATATTTTACAGATATTATGTAAAGACATCATACTTGACGAAAATATATCCATTGAAGCCAAACAACAATACTAGTCTTGTGTGAATTTATTTTTAATCAAAACTTACCTACATTTTGGACGACGTCTTTCCTGGATTTAGGGTAGGGTTCATAATAATGATACTGTCACCAGCATCCTCGGCCAAAGCAGTCGCAAATTGTTTTGTGATAATCAAAAGATACCAACTAACACATTTATATGTAAAACGTACCAGTTTGAGTTCGTAATTTGGCTGAGAACTTCTTTTTTTCAGAGGCAAGCGTCTGAAATGCTCGTGCATCACTCTTCAGGGTATAGTTGAATTTTGATTGAGAAGAGAAAGTGTGCCCTTGAATATTTCTTGTTAACATCGATTTTTATGTTTAGCAGGCCCCAAGCTTTCAAAAAATACCCATTTGGTTGAGTCCGCTTTTGGGTGCACGGTCAGCCCTCCGCCGTGACGGAGTAACTTTTCTTCTTTAAAGAAACTGCACTTTCCTTGACAAAACAATGCCATTCTTTAAAGAAACTACACTTCCCTTGACAAAACACTTAGAAACTGCACTTTCCTTGGCAAGACACTGTTCTTCTTTAAAGAAACCTGACTTCCCTTGACAAAACACTGTTCTTCTTGAAAGAAACCTCACTTCCCTTGACAAAACACTGCCATTCTCTAAAGAAACTGCACTTCCCTTGACAAAACACTTTTCTTTTTTTAAAGAAACTGCACTTTCCTTGGCAAAACACTGTTCCTCTTTAAAGAAACCCCACTTACCTTGACAAAACCCTGTTCTTCTTTAAAGAAACCTCACATTCCTTGACAAAACACTTTAAAGAAACTTGACTTCCCTTGACAAAACCCTGTTCTTCTTTAAAGAAACCTGACTTCCCTTGACAAAACACTGCCCTTTTTTTTTAAAGAAACTGCACTTTCCTTGACAAAACACTGTTCTTCTTTAAAGAAACTGCACTTTCCTTGACAAAACACTGTTCTTCTTTAAAAAAAAATATAAAAAAAAACTGACTTTCCTTGACAAAACACTGTTCTTCTTTAAAGAAACCTGACTTCCCTTGACAAAACACTGTTCTTCTTTAAAGAAACCTGACTTCCCTTGACAAAACACTGTTCTTCTTTAAAGAAACCTGACTTTCCTTGACAAAACACTGTTCTTCTTTAAAGAAACCCAACTTCCGTTGACAAAACACTGTTGTCCTTTAAAAAAACTGACTTTCCTTGAGAAAACACTGTTCTTCTTTAAAGAAACCTGACTTCCTTTGAAAAAACACTGTTCTTCTTTAAAGAAACCTCACGTTCCTTGACAAAACACTGTTCTTCTTTAAAGAAACCTGTCTTTCTGTGACAAAGCAATGCAATTGTGAGTGTGTCCCATAAGGTTAGTATTGCTGTTGAAATGAAAGATGTCATCGTTCTGTAAACCTTCAATGAGGCGGAATGGGGTTTTAAAGTCAAGAATCAAATTAAGAATGCTAGGATATTAAATAGTCGAGGTTCTAAATAGTGTAGGGTTTGCTTGTTCATTTGAACGTTCGATAAACTTACCATTCTTACTTTTTGCTTATTGATTTTGTTTGCTTGTTGTTGTTGTTGTTGTGGTGGGGTTATTGTTGTTGTTGTGTTGTTGTTGTTGTTGTTGTTGTTGTTGTTGATGTTGTTGTTGTTGTAATTGCTTCCTTAGTTAGCTTTGTAAGTGAAACTTATGTTAGTTTGAGAAACGTATGTATATATCTTTAAGAGTTTAAATTCCAGAAATGAATGATCAAAAAAATGTAAACTGTATTGACAAACGGTAAAAACTTCTTGGTCAGACAAATGTTAACACTTTTAAAAGAAAATAATTATCAAATACATAAATGAAAAAATAAATACATAAATACATAAATAAATAAATGAATACATGAATAAATAAATAAATAAGTAAACACATACATAAACAAACATATATATATATATATATACATACATTCACAAATAACTAGATAAATGTATAAATAAATAAACGAATAAACGAATGAATGAACACATAAATGAATAAATAAATGAACAAATAAAGGAATCAAAATTAAAAAAATCGCAACTGCACCTGTGTTAGTCTCAAATTTCGAGACAGACACACTCAACTTTTTCTCCTAAAGACAGGCACTCACCTGTTTGATGCTATTAATGTACCCGTATATAAGGAAAGGGCGTGATGCACGGTGGTGCACACAAATACACTGCACCCGCGCTCCCAAGCCTACCCGTCCCACGGATAAATGCACACCCCACTGTGGGAACACCACATTCCCGATCATTTTAGTGGGTAGGGTTGGCTCAAGGTTCTTAGCTGTTTCTTTTCTGGAGAGAAATTGTCTGAAAAGAATCTTCAGCATTTTGTTTTGGTTGGCAGCGAAGGGCGTTCAGCTGTTTTTATTTTTTTAAATTTTCTTATTAAGAGATATTGACTGGGAGATCGATCAGCAGGGAAATTTGCGGCGTCTTTTTCGTTGGCAGTTTAGGTGCTTAGCTGCTGTTATTGTTTTTTCTGGGGAGAAATGGACTGAAAGAACAGTGACAGGGAGTGAAAGTACGCGTCTTTTTCGTGAGAAGTTGACGGCCTTTGGCTGTTGATGTTGGCGGGGTGGGTGTGTTTTTCTTGAGAGAAAGTGGCTGAAAAAGAAACAGTGCCAACAATTTCGAGAGTTTTTTTTTCGTGGAAAAGTGTTTTCATTTTTTTTTACTTTTTTTTTCTTGAGAGAAAGCGACCAAAAAAACTGTGTACAGATCTGGACGGTCTTTATTGATCTTCATTTTCGCGTGAAGGCGTCATCCTCGTATTTTGGGGGGTATATTTTGTGTGTGCTTTCTTTCCACCGCCATCTTCCTCTCTTGGGGACTTCAACTTCAAGGTAAGCTGTTATTTTTTAATTCAAAGTACAATTTCAAATAGACTACCGGCACGGTTGGCCTAGTGGTTTACAAGGCGTCCGCCCCGTGATCGGGAGGTCGTGGGTTCGAACCCCGGCCGGGTCATACTTAAGACTTTAAAATTGGCAATCTAGTGGCTGCTCCGCCTGGCGTCTGGCATTATGGGGTTAGTGCTAGGACTGGTTGGTCCGGTGTCAAAATAATGTGACTGGGTGAGACATGAAGCCTGTGCTGCGACTTCTGTCTTGTGTGTGGCGCACGTTATATGTCAAAGCAGCACCGCCCTGATATGGCCCTTCGTGGTCGGCTGGGCGTTAAGCAAACAAACAAACAAACAAACAAACAAACAAACAAATAGACTGCACTTACTTTTTTTAAGTCAAGAACCAAATACGCGACTGGTAAAATAATGAAACGTTCTGAATAGTGAAGGTCTTAATATACTTTCTTATGTGATAACCAATGTGCTGTATTTTCTCAGTTTTGCTGATGTTATACGCTTGGTACATATATTTACTCATTTTCCTTAAATAACATGTGATAACATTACTTCATAGCTAAGCACATGATTTTACCTATGGCACAACACAAATCTCTAGCCTCCCTCTCTGAGATGCGTTTGAAGACAGACTGTTAAAAGAGAATAAATGTATGTACATAATTATGATAGAATATTGATGTATGAATTGAAGAAATGTATAAGAACACAAGAATGTATGAATGACAAAGAACAAATGTTTATTTTTGAATGTTTTATGTATGTTTTATTACGGACACAAAAGCTCAGCAATGCAATTTCTCTTTTAGAGATTAATAAAGTATTGTATTGTATTGTATTGTATTGTATTGTATTGTCTTGTCTTTTTTATTGAACGTTTTATAAAGCTTATCATTAATGGTCAATTTTCAGAAATAACTCCGTCGGGTTTGTATGGGGTGTGAAAGAGTGAATACCCTTGCTTTTTCCTCGGACAAATAAAGTCACACGTGCTCCTGTCTACGTGTTTCCGACACACCCCTCGCTAGTGTTTGGCCCCTGCAGTGTGTGTCCGACACACCCCTCGCTCGCTAGTAAACATCCAGGGTATTCACTCTTTCACAACTCATACAAACCCGACAGAGTTATTGTCGGAATTCGTCTCTTGGGCGAAGTCCACTTAGCGGAGACTTGACAAGGCTGGCTGCACAAAGCTTTAGTACTGAATTTTCGGTAAAAGTGGACTTCGGGCTCTTCTTCTTCTTCGTTCATGGGCTGAAACTCCCACGTTCACTCATGTTTTTGCTTGAGTGTTTTTTTTTCGTGTATGACCTTTTCGCCCCGCCATTCAGGCAGCATACGCCGATTTCGGGGAAAGCATGCTGTGTATTTTCGTGTTTCTATAACCCACCGAACTCTGACATGGATTACAGGATCTTTTCCGTGCGCATTGGGTCTTGTGCTTGCGTGTACACACGAAGGGGGCAAAGGCACTAGCAGGTCTGCACACAAGTTGACCTGGGAGATCGGAAAAATCTCCACCCTTAACCCACCAGGCGGCCGCCGCCCGGATTCGAACTCACGACCTTCCGACTAAGAGACCGACGTCTTACCACCACGCCACTGCGCCCGTCAGACTTCGGGCTCAATTGCGGACAGTCATTAACTTCATTGTTACTTTTTGTTTTATGTTTTTGTGTGTTTGGTTGGTTTGCTGTTGTTGTGTTATTGTTGTTGTTGGTTTAAACAATGTATTCATAAAAAAGAGAGATAACTATGCCACATACAAGGCAAAAAAAAATAGGTGTGGTTACGGTAACATAGCCAAAAACAATAGGGTAGGAAGGTAGGCAATCACTTTTTTTTTTAAACTTTTTTTTTAAAACTGTTTTTCTAATGTGTACAAATTAAACCTACTTGACAGGGAAATAAGTGTGCGACTCGGGCGCTTTCGCTTTCATTGCGTTTTCTGCACTCGTTTTCTTGTGTTCTTTTAATATTTTTTTGGACAAATTAATGTAATAAAAAGTTATTGGGTCGGCCCCTAAAAATAGGGTAGGTCGGGTTACCGTAACCACACCTATTTTTTTTTTTTAGGCCCAATCAATATAACAAGGGAGCACAGCAAGCAAAGCTTATACACGTGCTATGGAAAAGCAAACATATATCTAATTAGGCGAACGATACGGGGATCTGTAGGAGGGGAAAGGAAGGAGGAAAAATATGACAACGGATATACATATATAATGAGTGAATAAACAGAATAAGACTAACAATGTACACAATTAATTGGTTTAAGCGTGTTTTTATTCATTTCTTGTATACATGTTATATACAGTAACAACATTAAGAACGTTAACAAGCAGACTGCTTATGGACACGTTCTAAAACTGATAATCAATACACATTCTGATAACAAGACATGGCGAACAAGTGATAACTTCAACCCTTTTCTTTCAAAATATTTCATAATATTTTATACAAATAAAGAGAGAGAGAGAGAGAGAGAGAGAGAGAGAGAGAGAGAGAGAGAGAGAGAGAGAGAGAGAGAGAGAGAGAGAGAGAGAGAGAGAGAATGCTTTGCTACATCTATTGCTGTCACTGTTAATATAATATCAGCCGAAGCGATCAGTTGACATAACGTAATCTTGTACAGCAGAAAATATTTTCGTGTTCAAAGATATAGTTAAATCAGTATTTCCAAACAAAAGTGTTTTGCAATCCAGAGCGTGCGTTGGCAGACTATTGAATAAAATGGTTCTATGTTCTTTAAATTTTGGACAATGTAACAAAAAGTGTTCAGCGTCTTCCGGGCGTACTCCACACGTGCATTCTAAATTATCAGAGAGGTGTCGGTTAACAAGGTCTTGTTGCAAATCGCTCATATTTAATCTCAACCTGCTGTGAAATACCTGTGCCTTAAGGTTGCCTAAATAATAATACTGTGGAACAACAACATCTCCATTGGTCAAAAATCTTTTAAATTCACCAACTGACTGCGTTTGTCGTATATTTTCTGGAAGATTATTTCACAAAGCTGTCGTTGAAGGAAAAAATGAAGATTTACATAACTCACTTCTGCATAATGGAACCTTACGTTACACAATTAATTAACACACACACACACACACACACACACACACACACACACACACACACACACACACACACACACACACACACATACATACACACACAGACAAAATAATAATAAAGTGATTGTAAAAACAATATTTCAAGTGGAAAAAAGTTCAAGAAAGTGGGTGGTTTTTTTTTGCATAGTCTTCAACGGGGATTAAAATGATAACAACAACAACAACAACAACAACAACAACAACAACACCACCAACAACAACAACAACAACAACAACAACAACAACAACGAAAACCCAGAGGAATAGAAATGACTGATACGTTAGTAACGGGTCGGTCGACCGTCTCTATAAACATATTATCGTCCGTTATTTCCCTAATAGGGGAAGGTTGCCTAATATGGACCACTTTTTGTTTCATGCTGATAACTAGCTAGTTTTCTTGTGAATAAGTTTCATTTGTGTTTGGTAGTCCTTCTCAGTTAGGTTAACCGTTAAACCTAATTAGAGTGACATAGTTTGTTTCATACTGATAACTAGCTAGTTTTCTTGTTAATAAGTTTCATTTGTGTTTGGTAGTCCTCAGTTAGGTTAACCGTTAAACCTAATTAGAGTGACATAGTTTTTATAACATTCAGCAAAAAAAAACAAAAAAAACATTCACAAATGTTCCATATTAGGAGCCTGGGCGCCCAATATGGACCAGTGAAGAGGCTTCAATGAATCACTTCAGAATAACGTGATTCAACTTGGTGTGCAAGTCAGATTAATTCAAATATGCTTTAGATTTAGCTGTTTTGGGTTGATGATGACGTTATTTGAAGCACACCAGGAAACTAAAGACATTTATCAAACACAGAGTTAAAATGAATAAAATTATCAACTTCCACGAAAAGAAGACTATTTGCTAAATACTTTTTGAAAGCTTGAGGGCTAGTTATATCAATCAATCAATCAATATGAGGCTTATATCGCGCGTATTCCGTGGGTACAGTTCTAAGCGCAGGGATTTTATTTGTTTTAATTCTTTATTTTTCTTTATGCAATTTATATCGCGCACATATTCAAGGCGCAGGGATTTATTTATGCCGTGTGAGATGGATTTGTTTTTTTACACAATACATCACGCATTCACATCGGCCAGCAGATCGCAGCCATTTCGGCGCATATCCTACTTTTCACGGCCTATTATTCCAAGTCACACGGGTATTTTGGTGGACATTTTTATCTATGCCTATACAATTTTGCCAGGAAAGACCCTTTTGTCAATCGTGGGATCTTTAACGTGCACACCCCAATGTAGTGTACACGAAGGGACCTCGGTTTTTCGTCTCATCCGAAAGACTAGCACTTGAACCCACCACCTAGGTTAGGAAAGGGGGGAGAAAATTGCTTCCGAGCGCAAGTGCGTTACCACTCGGCCACCCAGCCCAGTTATGGGTTATTTTCAGCAAGCTTATTAAAGAATTAATGAAAATAGCCTTTAGCTTTTATTGTCTTCGATTTGTTGAAGGTGGTCCGTATTAGGCAACACACACGAACTTTGAGATTTTGCTATTAGTTTGTGTTTGCAGTAGAAACTCGGGGTCAACACTGCTACACTGTAACAAATACAGTCTTACATACAGAATTCAAGAAACTCTTTTTCCTCTGCACCACGCCACACAATGAAGGCTGGAAAACTTTGTAAAGCTTAACAAAGCTTATTTAAACAACACAATAAAAAGTCCAAAACCAAGCCAGAATGTCGCATCTTTTTAAATCCAAATTTTCGGCCCGCAGGCCTTCTTCAAGGTGCACAGACCAAGCGTCTATAGTTACAACACAACAATGGAACATATATATATGTATAATTACGTCATAGACAGACATTGCGTCAAAGGGTATTTGTAAACATCGTGCGAGTTAATTATAGAACACCCTGACGAAGGCCACGAGGCCGAAATATTGGTGAAAACGTGAAGGCTTGTTTTGGTTATTTTTTCCATATATGTTTGTGTGTATAACAACAATTGGCATAGTAGTCCGTTGTTCTTAATTAAACTGAAACACATACTTTTCAAGAGAAAAAAGCAATATTTTTGGCAGTTAAAAGTCCGTTAAATCTCATTTTTAAGCCGATTTTTGTGAAATTTGGTTAGTAGGTCTGTTGTTTCTAACTGAATATCATAACATACTTTTCAAGACAAAAACCAAAGTTTTGGCAGTTTGAAAAACCGTTAAACCCCATTTTTTCACCGATCTTAGTGAAATTTTGTAGGTAGATCTGTTGTCCCTAACTAAATTTCAATTCAAACTTTTGATGAAGAAAAGTAAACTTTTGTCCGTTAAAAACAGTTAAGGTTTGATATTTTTCTTTGATTTTGACGATGTTTGTTTGATAGGACCACAAACCCTGACTGAATTTAGATATACACCTTTTAAGAAGAAAAACAAACTTTTGTCAGTTAAAACCCGTTATATCTCATTTCTGCACCGATTGTGGTCATCAGACGTTGAGGTTAAGCAGACTGATATTTATAGCCTACTCCAACAGGATCAAGCCTGGTACAGGTTCACAGGCCAAATACCTGAGTGTACCGGCTGAATAACAGTGTACGGGCCGAACAGAAATATGTACGGATGACGTCACGACGAAATTACGTATTTTAATGACGTTCAGCGTTCCGTTTCGTCATTTTGAAGAATAAATTGCATTGAATTTGCTTGTCAAAACCAGTAGCCATTTGGTGTGTACATCTATTTTGAGTTTTGAACAAAATTCAAACAAGCCTTGCAGCATTTCGATTATATTTTTTTTTTATTGATTTTACTGAATTTTAAATCGATTTTGTCATTCAAAATTCACTGTTTGGAGAGTAACATGCTTGTGGTGTGTTCTCAGGAGTGTTTTTTCCAAAGTCAAATGTCTCTTGAATCTTTGGGGTATGGCAACATAATGATTCCATAAGAGACATCCATAGTGTGATTCGACTTGCTATTCACAGCACAAAGAAGCCAGTGAAAATGTGAGTTCTTGAGACCATTTGTTATTGAATATGTTAGTGTATGTGCTTTGCTGGCCTTAGATGATTCTACCCTCATACTTTTCTTGAAAAATGGATGTACGCGACCGACTTTTTACCGTGCCTGTTTAGGCGAAATGCCTTGTCATTTATCAACTTTGCTTAGCATCATTTAACTTTCATCCTTTGTGGTATTTTCAACACCTGTATCGCATTTGAAAACTGTGTAATTTTAAAAAACGAGCACTTCAAAGTTGCGTGTTGACCGATGTCACACATTTCGTCGCCATTTTGACTCGCTCATCGGATTACAAAAATATATTATAAATTCACAAGAACAGATTTTGGTAATATTGAGCGTTCATTTTATTAGTAAAATGCCTCAGAAGGCAAATAAATAAAATTTGGTTCTGTCATATTTGCAGCAATGTGTCCAAACACATCCCCAAAGTTGTACACCTATCAATTTTTGGTCTGTGCTCAGTATCAGAGACGCCCACATATATATATATATATATATATATATATATATATATATATATATATATATATATATATATCAATTTTAATGTGATAACAGCTTTGGCTGTGGACAGAAACTAGTCCATTTTATGCGTCAAATTTAGAGTGAACGATGCCAACAGTGCAAACAAGAGAACAAGCCTAACGGTTTCGAAATTTGTGTTTCTGCAACTATTTTGACATGTGCATGTTATCCAGAGATACAGCGAATGAAATCGTTTTCAGTGCTCTAACACCGTTATCATGTTAGAACAGGAGATGGTCCATATTAGGCAGTGGTCCATATTAGACAACCTTCCCCTATATGTACTAAAGGTTTTTCCAACATAATTTATACTAAACACGCTAGTAAGCATTCTACAGTAAGAAAAAGACTTTCTCTAAAAAAAAACTAAATACACTGTACCTGTCTCGTGGCTACTAAATGTTGAGTGCTTCAACGGGAAGCAGCACGGAACAAGAACTTTCTGTTGTGCTGCACCACCACTCTGGAACTCTCTTCCCTTCTCTGTCAGACACTGCACCTCTCCCAGCTCTTTTAAACAACAGTTGAACACTTTCTTTTTCACACAATATTACACCAACCCGGCCTGATGTCTTTTCCATTCCATTTCTGCACGTACTCCTCTCACTTAAAATTGGTATGATTGTTGAAAGTATTCGCTGGGTATGTGTGTATATATAGTGTGTATAGCATATAAGTATAAGTTACAGCTCCGTCCATCAATGATATCGCCTGATATTTTGTCGAGACTGTGTCAATGAATATGATGACGTCACTCGAGGCTCTGCCGAGAGTGACGTCATATATTCTTTCACCCCGTCGAGACAAAATACCACGCGATACCATGGATGGACGGAGCTGTAACGTATATATGGCATGACCAAAGTAAAGAGAAGTTGTCATGGGATGTGGAAACAAATCATTGGAAATTCACCATGGGCAATCAACCCAAGCCTAGAAGTTGTAGAACTATATTTTGTTTCAGTCTTGGCAAGGCCAGTTTTGTCCAGTTCCGGAAAAGACATCATGAATTCATTCACCCTGCCAAGACGAAAAAAACAATTCCATGGATGAAAACGTATAAGCTTATATCCCGTGACGCATCAAACAAAGCTAAAAAAAAAATTGAAATGTCTTCACAACGTACAGATAACTTATAACGACATAATTGCCTTCACATGACAGGAAAAACGCACACTTTGTTTTTCGTCTGCTACAAATCTAGTCTTGTTGGTTGACGGAGAGAATAAAGCTTCAATCGTACCTTCAACAGGAATAAATGCTCGATCCGCTGTCAGTTCGCAACTGGACCTTGTTTTTTTTCTTTAACTTTTTGGTTAACATTGAAACGGCAATCCAAAAGAGTGTTTCAGCTGTTTCAAGACACAGGCTTAGCTCCTTCTTTTGAGTTGCTTTTCAGTCTAAAATGACACCAGAAGCGAACAAATTGTCGCGTATACTGTCGTCACAAAAAGACTTCATGACAAAGTTACACGCAAAGCGAAAGAGACTTTGACGTCATTTACTTTTGTTCGGAATTTTCCGTCTGTTCCTAGCTTGTCAGTGAAGACCTGACGTGAGTAAGCTTACCCAAAATGTCTTTGTTCTCTATTCACATTGCAGCTGTGA
The DNA here is from genome assembly GCF_037325665.1 of Littorina saxatilis. Taxonomy (NCBI): domain Eukaryota; kingdom Metazoa; phylum Mollusca; class Gastropoda; order Littorinimorpha; family Littorinidae; genus Littorina; species Littorina saxatilis. Next base: position 30,867,916 of record NC_090258.1, read on the forward strand.
AATTATCAGTCTTGTGTCTCGGTCGTGTAGGTACGTATACAGAGTTTGCTTCTGCAATCATTGTGTTCGTGTTGATGACGGCTTCGTAAGACAAATCAGCGAATCTATCGTGAGGAAGACGTTTATGTACAAATCACCGAACCCAACCCATTTTTTGTGTGCATTTTTCTGAAGAATAAACTGCATGTGGTTAATTTCATCCGTTTAATGCTTGTCGAAACGAGCCATAAGGCTTTAGAATAAAAGATTTCACGCATTCCTTGGCCATCTGATCACAGATGAGGTCGCAGTTTGTAGGCTGAATCTATGAATCGGCCAGAGATAGATCTGCATTTCTGGTACGACCTTCCAGATTATCAACAGCGTCGGGTTCATGGTCGGAATCAAGAGGTCAAATTTGCGTGGCTCCCAATCATTTCATAAAAGATTTTCATTTTCTTGTTTCTGCGGCTGCGCAAGTTATTTTGCCTAGGTCATGGCCGAACTTTAGGCCTACGGAGAAATATCGCTGGATATTTTCTCCCTAGATTAACAGAGACAAAGAAGGGAAGTCATACTGTATATTATGAATATACACCGGCACGGTTGGCCTAGTGGTAAGGCGTCCGCCCCGTGATCGGGAGGTCGTGAGTTGGAACCCCGGCCGGGTCATACCTAAGACTTTAAAATTGGCAATCTAGTGGCTGCTCCGCCTGGCGTCTGGCATTATATGGGGTTAGTGCTGGGACTGGTTGGTCAGGTGTCAGAATAATGTGACTGGGTGAGACATGAAGCCTGTGCTGCGACTTCTGTCTTGTGTGTGGCGCACGTTATATGTCAAAGCAGCACCGCCCTGATATGGCCCTTCGTGGTCGGCTGGCCGTTAAGCAAACAAACAAACAAAATATATGAATATTGTGTGAACAGTACATGTTGTGATTTTTGTCCGTATGATTAATTGTTTTATGTAGGTTGCACATTTTATTGTTCTATTTTGTATATGTTCTTTTGTAAAGGGAATAGAGCCATAGGTAAGGCACTTAACAATGTCCAGTTATTATTTAAGTTATTGAGACATCCCAGTGCACTAAGGGATTTATAGAGCAAATCGTGAAAATTCATTATTGAACGAAGCGCATAGCGATGAGTTCAATAATTATTTTCGAGATTTGCTCTATAAATCCCTTTGTGCACTGGGATTGTTTCAAAAACGATATTGTCAGTACCGCCAGAGAAAAAAGAAGATTCAAAACGCACATTTTGCTACGCGCATTTGGATAGGCGTAACTGTGTGGTCAGGTTTGTATCAGATCTACTTTTGTGTGGGCTGTCTCAAGTGTGGCGTGCTTTCGTCACACGCAAACTCTTGTTTTAATTTCTCTTTGTAAATTCCAGAGTAGCGTTAAAGCTAAAAAGTGATGATCTTTCATACATACCTCATTTAAACTCGGAGAAAGGACTGTGCTCTTAGTTATTTGCGATTCGAAACCTTCATCGAGCTTCGACAGATTGACTGTGCAGAGTGTTGCCCCTTGAATTTACTCCAATGCCACGGTTAGCACATTTTCAAAATAAATGTGGTATGTTTCTCGTGTTGTATCTTCACTCATCGGGGAGTCTGGTACTATATATATATGAACGGTAAGAATGCTCTGAACTCTACACGTATTATATCCCCATCGTTTGTTTGTTCACATTCGCCCAACATGTTAATTTGCTGCGGGGTTTCTGTCGCCTGCTAGGCGGCTAGGGCAATCGAACCACTGCACTGCAGTCTCATTTTAAAAACAAAAATTGCTCGTCTGCACGCATGGGGCAGGCTGGTAATAAGTTGTATACATGGTAAGAACGTTCTTAACCCTACACGTTTTCGATTCCGATTGTTGTTGCCTTGAAATAATAATTCGGAAACAATTCATTTACTGAACTGATGCAGTCGTATTTCAGTGTAGTCTACTATAACAGAGTCGACTTCCAAATGCTGGTCTAGCTGATGTTTTGTGTTTGCCGCTGGGAATGTTATACTAACTCATCATTTGGTAATGTGGTTAATAAGCTACATGCCACTAACACGGCATATGAGAAGAATCTTTGCAAGTCCAAACGAGAAGAGACCATTGTGGAAGAGACGCAGCCGCTTCTATTTTTAGATCAGTGGGATTCACTGTGGCACAGGCGCCTGCGATCTGTCAGAAAAAAAAACTTCTGCTTTGAGCCGCAGGAAATGTATGGTTATTTTTTGGTAAAGTGGAGAATATAAGCTACATGTCATTAATTAATTCTGAGGATGAGAGTACAGTCTCGCTTTGGCAAAGGGTGTAAGAATACGCTCTGTGGAAAAGTTAGCGCACTCCAAGAGTGCGCTAACAGATTTAAGCGCATCGCCATTAGCCAATCAACTGGTTCACATCAGTCATGTGACACCAGTACTTACTGACAATTATTATTATTACAAAACAGGAGATGCATAGCAAGAGGTGGATTAAAGCATCACCTGGCTTAAAAACCGCTTTCCTTATTTTACTTTCACTTAAATTAGTTTGATTTTTTAATGTATTGATTTTGCTTGTATTGATTTATTGAGTGATTTATTTGAGTGTTTATGTAGGTATGCCCTTGTGTACAAGCAATTTTTGAAATCGCCATGCATACTTTTGTTCGCCAAGTCGAGTGAGTTCAAACTTCATCTGAAACAATCACAGCGCATTAGTCGAAGTATTATTGTAGAAAGTAACAAAGTATAGATAATTGGAAGCACCTTGGGCAGGTTTCACGGTAATCAGACTCTTTGATGTGTGTAAACTTTGCCTTCAAATTACTTGCTTACTGTGTTGATTTTCATCATTTTTTCTGCTGGGCATGAGTAAGTATGGTATTTGCAATACAAAAAAATAAATAAAAGCTAAAATGTTTGTGTTTGAGCAATTATTTGAGCGAGTTTTTCGAAGCGAACGTGTGAATCCTGACAGACACCATTTCCTTCTGTCACTTGACCCCATCTCAAAGTGTGATTCAACAGACACGAAAATAACACACAAAACTTATGATAATGGGGTTATTCATTCAATTAATACACAAGGTTAGTCTCTGACTAGATAAAATAGGGAAAAAATATCAAATGTGAGCATAAAACCGTTTTTGGAAACATTTTCAATCGCCACCGAAAGTGTCTGTCAGTAAAAAAAAAAAAACGTGCTTTGTTTGCAAAGCAAAGCCTAATTTTACACATCGCGTACTTTTGTCTGTTATTCTTGCTTGTGAACATCAATTTATTGATGTTCTTCACTGGAAAGCAGGTGTATCATCAACAGTATCACAAAATCGCAAAGAATGAACATTTTTGTTGTGATCCGACCGGTGTCTGTAGACTGAATCACACGTTCGGCAAACTTTGTTTTTAACGGAAATAACCGAGCCTTTAATCGGAAACGACGTTTCAACCGCTTCAGATCGTCTGCAGGAAGAAAAAGGGGAATGCGATACCCAGTGAGTAAAACATTTAATCGTTTTTAGTGCCTTTTGATCAAGTTTTGTTGCGTCTGTCAGCAACGTTCGTCAACCCAACGTTCGACACAGCGACGCACGCATACGGATTTGCAGCGTTTGCATTCGGAAAGTGAGGGATTTGTGAGTTCGTTTGCATAATTTCAATCGCTAGTAGGTTTTCCCTTCGTCTCCCATTGTTGTGTTTGCATGTTATTGGCATTTTATTGTGTAAATAGAAAGTTTGTGAGTAACAGTAGTACAATCTGTCGAACGTTGGCGACGCTGACAGACGGAAATATCGAACGTTGCCTTCAATGACAGAAGGGCTTGGCGATCGTACTTTCGATTCGTAGGAACACAATATGGAGACAGCAATGTGCGCTCGTTACCACAACGGTCATGAACCGGTGTAACACAAAATTTTTACTCCACGAAAAATTGACTCCGGAGTAAACTTCCAGTAAAAATCTTGTGACGAAAAAAGAACTCCACAAGGAACTAAATTTTTACTCCCCAAATATTTACTCCCAGTAAACATCTCGTACGAGAAACTTAGGGCCTACTCCTTCGTTTATAATTCGCGCAATATCCCATTTACGTGCAATCCCGTTTTGCCGCCGTCCCATTTTGGCGACATTTCACAAGCCAAGCGTCATCTTACTACCGCATCCCATTTTGGCGCAATCCCGTTTCGCCGCTGTCCCATTTTTTGTTTGTTTTTTGTTTGTCTCTCACGTGTGTGGGTGTGTAGAGCGATTCAGACCAAACTACTGGACCGATCTTTATGAAATTTGACATGAGAGTTCCTGGGAATGATATCCCCGGATATTTTTTTTATTGTTTTCGATAAATACCTTTGATGACGTCATATCCGGCTTTTTGTAAAAGTTGAGGCGGCACTGTCACACCCTCATTTTTCAATCAAATTGATTGAAAAATTGGCCAAGCAATCTCTGAAGAAGGCCGGACTTCGGTATTGCATTTCAATTTGGTAAAACGATATAAATTTACGTTCATCTTATTCTTCATCATTTTTTGATTCCAAAAACATATAAATATGTTACATTCGGATTAAAAACAAGCTCTGAAAATTAAAAATATAAACATTATTATTAAAAAAAAATTCCGAAATCGATTTAAAAACACTTTCATCTTATTTCTTGTGGGTTCCTGATTCCAAAAACATATAGATTTGATATGTTTGGATTAAAAACACGCTCAGAAAGTTAAAAATAATAGAGATAAAGAAAAGCGTGCTATCCTTCTCAGCGCAACTACTACCCCGCTCTTCTTGTCAATTTCACTGCCTTTGCATCGAGCGGTGAACTGACGATGCTACGAGTATACGCTCTTGCTGTAAAAATGCAGTGAGTTCAGTTTCATTCTGTTAGTTCGACAGCTTGACTAAATGTTGTACATGAACAAAGTATGCAAACCAGATGATCCAGCAACGTCCTTCCCAATTTATGTCCAATGGACGTCTACCCACAACACGCCACTGGATGCCGCGTGGTCAGCCAACCATGTGGTGCCAGTCGTGAAAACCAGGTTCTTTGTCCCACAGTGAGACATTCAAGTTGGGGACTTTGTGACCGCTGACTTTGTCAGCATGGATGGAAAGGTGGAGAGATACGTATACAGGGCGGTGATCATCCCCAAGTCAACCCATTTCCCCGATGGGCCAGATCGAGAGGAGATCTGTGTGAAGTGTTTGCGCGCAAAAGACAATGGGAGATACTATGTCTTTCCTAATGTTGATGACATTTCATGCTTGCCAATGGCTCAGATAAAAAAAATCCCACCAACCAACCATGAACAACAGGGGGATTACTTTTTTTGACATGTGACCAAGTCTCATTTGAGCGTTCACAGTGTTACCTGAGAATAGCACACCCCCTTGAATTGGGACCAAAGAAAAAGCGTTGTATAAATATGCATTTTTGAGTGCTTTTCTAAAGTCATAAGTTCATTTGTGAAAAAAAAATTTTAGGGATTGTTTTGCTGAATGCATGCAGTTAAGAAATTGACCCCGTTTTCAAATTTAGGGGGTAGGGTTGCCCCATAGCCCACGTATGTCTGTGTGACTGTGTCAAATATCAATCTACTTTGCGTACAAAATGTATAGATGTTTGGTTTTCGATTTTAGAATGATTTCTCAAGCTGGATAGAACTTCTGAGGTCTACAGGAAACGATAAAGATAAAAAATGTACAAAATATAAGTAGCGTCCTTTATCTTACCATTGTTCTGATCAATGCTGTCCCTTTATTTGCAAGTTAACCATTTTTCTTAATGTGTTCAAGGAGTATGTTAAAAATTATTATCAATGGTTGCTTTAAACAGCACCTTTGGGCAGTTATTATGCACTGAAGTTGTAAAAGCATGTTTTGGGGGTTTTAGGATATAGCGTCTTGGAACGCCAAACGATTTATTAGAAGGTCGCAAATTAACTTTAGTAGTTATCATCATTATCATTATCATCACCATCATCATCATCGATCATCATCATCATCGATCATCATCGATCATCATCATCATCATCATCGTCGTCGTCGTCGTCATCGTCGTCGTCATCGCCGTCGTCGCCGTCATCATCATCGTCGTCATCGTCGTCATCGTCATATTCGTCGTCGTTGTCACGATCATCATCGAAGTTTATAAGCACTTATTATTTTCTCTGTATGGTCGAATTTTAGTCAAAAATATCCTGACATTTACTCGATGACATTATTTGAGGAAATTGAAAACAAACACAGGTTAAAATATTCGAACGATTACGTTAAGTAGAATGGAATAAAGTAAAACACAATGTAATGATGTAAAATGCTACATGTATAAACTGAAGTGAATTGAGATAGAATCAAGTATCATTAAATGAAAATGAAAAAGCTAAATAGAATAAAATACAATAAACATAAAACAAATCAGAAATGGCTACTTTGTTCTGTTGAAACACTGGAATACAAGCAACCGCATCGTTATAGCGAAATCGAATTCAGTTTAACACTTGGGACTTATCCTAAACAGTCCAGGTAACCTCAAGAGGAAATAATCATAATCACAGCTGTACAGCCTTCACGACCTGGCGCTCCTATCATCATCCCCCCATCCCCCCCCCCCAACCCCCCCCCTCCCCCCCCCCCCCCCCCCACAAAAAAAAAAACACCACCCAAGCATTTAACTCCCAGATCACGCCCCACCATATCAAAGAAGACGAAGAACGATAATTGTCTTTATTTCTTTGGGTGTCACGTTGCGCGCACGAGGTTTTGAATGGTCATTGATGTATTTCAAACATTTTCTGTCCTCACTGCATGCTTGACTTTGGATGGGGAAGTTGGCTGTCGTGATCTACTTTTCGACCGCGACAGGGCGATAGAATTTATATCGGTCCAGGGGCAGATCACTCTGCATGTCCGACATGGTCGAAAAATCTTGTGACGCTATTCGAGTATGCAGAAAGTGTAACGCAATACAATGGGAGAGTTTGCTCCCTTGACCCACTCACCTCTTCTGGACCAATACCAAGCGATATATTGGACCTCTCTCTCACCCGCGTGACCTGTCTGACATGGGCTAATAATCATTTAACCGTATTTGCGTTTCTGTGCGACATAGTCTAAAAATCATTCGACCGTATTCGTATTTTTGGTCGCGCTTTGGCAAATGTAATACATTTTAATGAGAGACTTTGCTTCGTTGACCTACTTTCCTTTCTAAAATCCTGACAAAGCAAGATATTTTTCTTTTTTGTGCAGACCTCGTTTACCCGCATGGCCTTCCGACATGGTCTCAAAATCATTTGACCGTATTCGCAATTCTGCTCTCGCAATAGCATGTCGAACAGAATTACGGGAAAGTGTTTGCTGCTTTGAACCAGTGTCCTCTATTATACCACGACAAAGCGAGGCATTTATCTGTTTGGCAGACCTCTCTCTCACCCGTTCTGTGCGACATGGTCTAAAGATCATTTAACCGTATTCGCGTTTCTGGTCATCCTCGGAAGTATGAAAGTCGCTTGTAAATGTCAATGCTTGTTATTCTCTAAGATGCCATTTCACAGGATTGGTCAGTCTGAAACACGTGGACAAAAAGCATCTGTAGAAAGCTTGCCTCACTAAAAGCAAGAGTAGTCATTCTTTCACAACCTATAAACAAGTCGCGTAAGGCGAAATTACTACTTTTAGTCAATCTGTCGAACTCAAAGAATGAAACTGAACGCACAGCATGTTTTCAACAAGACAATATAGAATCGTCAGTCCCCTGCACGTGTACAACGCGGTGAAATTAACAAGCCAGTATATCGTAGTGGCGGTTGCGTTTAGAAGGTTATAGCGCGCTTTTCTGTAACAGTATTCTTTTTAACTTTCTGAGCTTGTTTTAAATCCAAACATAACATATCAATATGTTTTTGGAATCAGGCACTGACAAACAATAAGATGAAAATAATTTCAATTCGATTTCTGAAATTTTAATTTTAGTTCAAATTGTCATATTTAGACATTTCTGAGCTTGTTTTAAATCCGAATATAACATAGTTATATGTTTTTGGAATCAGGAAATAATGATATCTAAAAAAAATAATTTTAATTACAATTTTCAGATTTTTAATGACCAAACTCATGATTTAATTTTAAGGCCTCCAAGCTGAAATGCAATACCTAAGTCTGGCCTGTGTCGAAGATTGCTTGACCAAAATTGAAATCAATTTGGTCAAAAAATGAGGGTGTGACAGTGCCGCCTCAACTTTCACTAAAAACCGTGTATGACGTCATCAAAGACATTTATCCAAAAAAGGAAAAATGTTCTGGGGATATCCTCTGGAAAAATGTTTATGTAAAGTTTCATAAAGACCGGCTAAGTAGTTTCCTCGGAATCGATCTACACGCACACACACACACACACACACACACACACACACACACACACGCACAACACACACACACACACACACACACACACACACACGCACGCACGCACGCACGGGCACACACACACACATAAAGAAAGCCCCCATAACCCCTGCCCACCTCATATACGAGGTCTAACCCCGGCACCCACTCTCTCTCTCTCTCTCTCTCTCTCTCTCTCTCTCTCTCTCTCTCTCTCTCTCTCTCTCTCTCTCTCTCTCCCTCTCTCTCTCTCTCTCTCTCTCTCTCTCTCTCTCTCTCTCTCTCTCTCTCTCTCTCTCTCTGACTGATACAACATCAACGTTGCTTGACCACATTTACACTAATAATACTTCCATGGTGTCAAACGTGAAAACTGTACCTTCAAGCATCAGTGACCATTGTTCAGTATTTTGTTCTTGGTCGTTCAAGTTACCTAAGCCGGTGCACAAGGGCCATACAACTATTGAATATAGAAGCTTTAAAACGTTTGATGAAACTAAATTCTTCTTTGATCTCAGTTTAGCACCATTTTCCTCTGTGTTTAATCATGTTGTTGCTGACGAAGCGTTGGGCGCCCTTTTAGATATATTTTATCCTATAGTAGATAAGCATGCCCCACTACGTCACCACAGACTCAGAGTGAAATATCCATCTCTTCCCCCATGGTTGACGGAACAGATTATAGAAGCTATGTCCCTGCGTGATTTTTACAAAGCAAACAACATGAAGTCTGATTTTAAGAAACAAAGGAATAAAGTGACAGAATTAACACGTCAAGCAAAAGCAAATTACTTTAATACATTAATCGAGGACAAGAAAGATATTGCAACTGTTTGGCGTGCTGTTAATAACATATTAGGTAAATCTAAACAGAACTCAAATCGGTCTGCCACAACCATCTCCCCTGAAGATTTTAATAACCATTTTTTGTCCCTTGCCAATAGGCTAAATGAATCTGCAAAATGCGACAGTCCTGATTCTGACCTTGAAGTCTCTCTCACAAAATTACATGATTTTTGCAATGACAAATGTAAACCGGACGATTTTTTTACTATTCCAGACATGGCAGTGCATGAGGTAGGTAAGGCGCTAGAAGGCCTTGAGAATAAAAAGTCCATGGGTCCTGACAAGATTCCTCCTTACTTGGCCAAATTAGCTCTACCATATATTGTGGAGCCACTCACCTATGCGTATAATCTCTGCATAAAGCAAAATACTGTACCTAGTTTACTAAAAAGAGCAAAAGTAATTCCACTCCATAAAGGCGGAAATTTATCCGACCCAAATAATTTTAGACCCATTTCCTTATTACCCATTTTATCCAAACCATTGGAAAAACATATTCACAAACATTTGCTCGCGTACATAGAAAGCAGAAACCTTTTCCATCAATTTCAATCTGGTTTTCGAACAAATCACTCTTGTCACAGCGCCCTTACCACGCTATGCGACACCTGGTTGTCTGCAACAAACCGATCTGAAATCAGTGGTGCTGTGTTTCTCGACTTTAAAAAAGCGTTTGATCTTGTTGATCATTCAATTTTACTGAAGAAATTACAGTTGTATCTCAGAAACAGTTCAGTGTGTAACTTTTTTGCTTCATATTTACAGGACAGATCTCAATATACTGCCCTAAACTGTAAAATATCTACTGAGGAGACTGTGAAATGCGGGGTGCCTCAAGGGTCAGTGCTTGGGCCGATCTTGTTCTGTCTGTATATCAATGATCTGCCACTGCACATTTCTGACAGTAATGTAAGAAGTGATTTTTTTGCTGACGATTCTTCTCTTCACTCAAGTGGAAAGTCTGTTACAGTAATAGAGTCCTCCCTTCAAACAGCTTTAAACGATGTAAATAACTGGTGTAGTGCTAATGCTATGCTTGTCCATCCAATAAAAACTAAAAGTATGGTAATTGCAACCAGACAAAAACATCAGATTTCTCCACTCAAACTAAATCTTACTATTGGTACGCAATCAATTGAACAAGTTCAACAGCATCGCGTTTTAGGGGTAATTCTTGATTGTGAATTCAAGTGGCAGGCACAAATACAGCATATTTGCAAGAAAGTAGCCAAGAACGTTTTCCTCCTATCCAAGTTAAAGCAATATACCGACAGAAGGACTCTGGAAATGTTCCACCATGCTCATGTAATGCCTCACATTAATTATGTTTCGACGCTCTGGGATGGCAGCAGTGATGTCCACTTGAAAAAGTTAGACTCTCTCTATCGTCGCTCGGCCAAACTCATCGTAAAGGATAATGCCTCAACAGATATGAAATTAAAAATGCTTAACTTTCTTCCACTGGAAAAGCATCTCAAGTTAAACAAAGCCATTTTCATGCATAAATTGTATCACGGTAAAGTGCCGATTTACATTACATCATTATTTAATAAAGCTACCCACAGATATGGGTCGGTCAACTTGATCCCACCAATTCCACGAATTGACCTGTATAGGACCAGTCTTGCTTTTTCGGGTACTTCAGTTTGGAATTCACTTCCATCATCCTTTAAGCACCTAAAGTCATTAAAAAGTTTTAAAAAATGTGTAAAAAACCACTTAATGTCTGAGTAGTTTAACGCCTTTTGACTTACCAAACTTAGTATTACGTCAAAAATATGCTGTGCATTGTATATTCTGAACATATTTTTGTTACTCTATTGCTACATGTTCGATTGCCACCAGCTTGTATTTATAATTACCTGCATAGTATGCATTTGATTTTATGAATAACCACATATGTATGCTCTTCATGCCTCATCTTTATCATCATCATCATCATTATCATCATCATTATCGTCATCATCATCATCATCGTCATCTTTATTATCACGTTTTCCGACCTCCTTTTGTTGGTTAACTTTTTAACTTTTTAATTTTTAATTTTTTTTAATTATTTTTTTAAAATTATTTAATTGTGTGTCTATGCGTCCCAAGGACAGATTGTAAGAAAAGGCGTAGCCTTAAATCTACATCCTTGTAAAATAAAGTTCAATTCAATTCAATTCAATTCTCTCTCTCTCTTTTTTTCTCTCTCTCCCGATTTCTCTCTCTCTCTCTCTCTCTCTCTCTCTCTCTCTCTCTCTCTCTCTCTCTCTCTCTCTCTCTCTCTCTCTCTGTATGGACCCGTGAAGAGGCGGTTACGAAACACTGTAAAAAGCCTCCTATACTTCAAAATAACATGATGCAACTTAGTGAGGATGCTAGACTGATTGAAATATGCTTCAGATTTACCTGTTTTGGTATCAAAAACAGAGAAAATATAAATGAAATTTTCAACTTCCACGAAAAGAAGCCTTTTGTTATATTTTTTTGTAAGCTCGAGGGCTGGTTATACGTTTTTTCAGCAATCTTCTTAATGAAATAATGAAACCAGCCTTTAGCTTTTATTTTCTTCTTGTTGTTGAAGGTGGTTCATATTAGGGGACATACAGATACTTTAAGATTTTGCAATTATGTTTTGTTTGCAGTAGAAACTCGGGGTCAACACTGCTAAAATG
>NC_090258.1:30884777-30889777 GCF_037325665.1 Littorina saxatilis
CTAAGCGCGCAGCGCTGAACCGATTTTGGTTCCACCTCAGCTATTTTGGTTCCACCTCAGCTACCCGGGCCCCCATACCGACACACCAAAGCCAAAGTTCTCGGTGGATCTTTTTCAAATTTGGACACCGTATTCAGCTACACCCCGGACACAATATCATCGATGAGATATTTCAACACGTGCTCTCAGCGCGCAGCGCAGAACCGATTTTGGTTTTTGTGTTCATTTCACCATTATAAGTAACTCTTCCTTATCTTCTCATCTTCTCCAGGTTTTCAGCGTTTACCTCCCTTCCTTCGTATGGTGCACTATAGTATGAGTGGGGCGTCTTCGGATATTCCCGGCGTTCTGTTACTATTTTTAGAAGGTCACCGCAGTGTCCAGAACGTAAATTGGACCCGTAAATTATCCTCACTGTAAAAGTGCAAAGGTCGAATCAATTTATAGCCACGCGAAAAATACACTGTCATCCATCTCTCTATATATACGGCTTCTCTGTGTTTGTGTGTGTGTGTGTGTGAGTGTGTGTGTGTGTGTCTCTAAGTGAGCAACACCTGGGGATTGTTCAGTTCTGTTTGTGATGTGGTCTGGCGGCTTTTGTGTATTTGTATGTACTGGCCTTCCTTTGAAAAGCCATAACAGTTCAAAAGGGCTGACAGATAAGCTCTAAATTGCTCAATCCTGTTTGAGTGGAGTTCGCCTCCAAAGGTGATTAACACGGTTACATTCGTCGACAAGGATGGGACTCGATATGGTCAGGAATGGCATTATGGCCACTGAATCATTTTCGTGCTGTTCCCATTCCACGAATCTGGGAGGGACCTAAGCTTGGCGGGTCCATTGTTCGGACCCGGCAAAGCCGGCGTACGGCTCTAAGTATTTCATCCCGGCGAAGCCGGCTACCCGGCGAAGCGGGTATTCCTCTAGTACATATATATATATATATATACATACGTAAAACAATTACAAAAGATAAGCAAGGCAGAAAAACTATTCACATGACTATATACACGTTGTAGGCTATACATACATTCTTGCGTTATGAAACACTGATGCTTTATGGACAAATATGATCAATATGAAAATAATCAGAACGAAGTCTTCCATCACTGTGACTTTTCGTAATTTGACATTAAATGTAATGAGAGGTGTTTTTTGAAAGTATTGAGACTTGTTGGGACTCGAACTGATTCCGGGAGAGAATTCCACAAAACGCTGCCAGAATAAGCTAAACTTGATTTAAAGAGATCTATCCGCGGAATGGGGACGTTGAATTTTCGGCTTGGTTTGGCTTTAAATTTTGTAATGAAAGCACTCGGTGCATGGCCGGAAAGGATTTTGTGAAGGAGCACGCCTTTATTTGATTTAAATCTTTCTTTTAAAGGCAAAATCTTAAGTTTTTTATAATTTTATAATATAAAGAGAGAGAGAGAGAGAGAGAGAGAGAGAGAGAGAGAGACAGAGACAGAGAGAGAGAGAGACAGGGAGAGAGAGAGAATGAGAGAGAGAAAGAGAGAGTGAGAGGGAGATAGAGTGAGAGAAAGAGAGTGAAAGAAAGAAAGAGAGACAGACAGAGAGAGAGACAGAGAGCTAGAAAGAGAGAGAGAGAGAGACAGTCACACAGAGAGAGAGAAAGAGAGAGAGAGAGAGAGAGGGAGAGACAGAGAGAGAGAGACAGAGAGCGAGAGAGAGAGAAGGGAGAGAGAGAGAGAGAGAGAGAAAGAGAGGGAGAGAGAGAGAGGGGTGGGGGTGCCGGGGTTATACCTCGTACATGAGGTGGGCAAGGGTTAGGGGAGCTTTCTGTATGATGGATGGGCACATGACATTGGCCACAAAGCCCCGTAGATCCCCGGATGCTATTGAAAGTTAGCTTTATAAAAAGGTTTTCCAGGTAGGAGTAAAGGATACAAGAGGGTGGGGACAACAGAAAGCTTTTGGTTTGAAAGAATATCCACGGAGCTTTGTCGTACGTTTAATGACAAGCTTATACTCCTAACTCTTAGCAGGGAACTAAGTGTGTTGTCTGTTCAAAAACTCTAAACCTGCATGACATTTTTGGCACACCCTCTTTTCAAGTTTTACTGTCAACAAATTTCGTCGTTGTTTCCAATCCGGATTTAGGCAGACAAATGAGGCTGGCAGAGAGAGAGAAAGAGAGAGTGAAAGAGAGAGAGAGAGACAGAGAGAGACACAGAGAGAGAGAGAGAGAGAGAGAGAGAGAGAGAGAGAGAGAGAGAGAGAGAGAGAGACAGATGATGATGATGATGAACTTTAGTTTTTAAGGATAGAGGTTTAAGGCTATGCCTTTTCTCACAACTTTTCGTTACATCTAATGCAAAATTCAAATACATGATAAACAAGTAGAACAAACGGACAAATAAGCAAACAAAAAACACAATCACGTTATAACAAAATAAGCACAAACACACACACACACACACAAACAACATACAAATCGAAAATGAAAAAGCAATCAGCACGCATGCAAAACATACAAAATGTTGACTGTGCGAACTGAGACCATTATTTTTAATATTCACTGAGACGAAGTGTGTAACGTGTTTATTTTCCATTTCTTATGTTTTTCAAAGAAAAAAAGTGTTTTTTGATAGAGTCCTTTTCATTGAAAATTATTCAAATCGGCTAACACTTCATAGCAGTTTCTTTGGTTTGGAATAAAATCAAGTACACAGTTATGCCGTTGATCTGCTGTGACTGTAAAGGCAGATATCTCTGTGATCTTTTCATGTTTTGGTATCACTGAGGAAATTTTCTTCCGTGTTCCAACGCCAAATACTGTATGAAGTTCGTTTTTATGAGGCAAAATAGTGTATGAAACCGCTTCGTTTTCCTGCAATTGAAGAAATGTGTGCATTTGCTTGCGTGTTTTCTTTTTATAATAAGAACTATATTTAATAATTGACCGACGGATTGCAGTCTTTTTGTTGAAGTGGCCGACTGTGTATAAAAATCCAAAAGGGGAACAACTCAGTCTAGTCTTTACACAAAGTGTGAGAGTTGCTTGTCTTGAGACCTTTCTCGCGCCGATGGTTTCTACAAGTAAGATATCGATTCAGAAAACAATCGAACTCATGGATTATTTTTTGGATTTTGTGTGTTCCAGCGGTACGTTTATGTTGTCTGCTCCAGCGAAACTTTTCAGTCGCTAAAAGTAGTGCCCACAACGCGTAGCTTCTCAATGCATGAGCTATCGAGGATTCGGGCTGGTTGCTGGGTAGTTATGTTTTGGTTGCTGGGTGATTATCGAAAATAAACACCGCTTCCAGTTTACAGCTGGAAAAAAGCAGAGGGGGGGTGGGGGGGGGATAAATATAGGTTACACACTCCTGCCTCGACTGCAAGACATTTTCAGTAAAATACACGTAAGTACAGTATGTAGGATAAACAGAATACTACATGGCTTGCTGTGTCGTACCAGATTTACACTCGTTGCTTTTTTAAATAGTGATGAACAGCTCGCTTTCGCTCGCAGTTCAAGATTTAAAAAAACAAATCGTGTAAATCTGGTACCACACAGCAAGCCATGTAGTACTCTCTATGTTTGACACAAACTCTGCGAGTGCCTGTTTTCTGCGTACCCAAACTTTCAGCGACAGCAAATCGTGAGGGCCCCAAAGGGGGGGGGGGGGGGGGGGGGGGTATCATCACGATCACGGGATGGGAAGTTTTAGCTTTCACGATCACAGTTACCTTGATTTTTGTTTTCACGATCACGAACACCTTGACGAATAGAGGATCATAAAGTGATACAGCTGTGAAAAATGTACGTTGAAAATAAAATGCTTTGCAATAATGCCCATCACGATCACGAAAACAAATGACGATCACGATCACGAGACTTGATTTTTTTGTCATCACGGATCACGAGCAAAGTCCCATCACGATCACAGAAATGGAAATTTCGGCAATCACGGTCACAGAAAGGTCAAAAATCGCCAATCACGATCAGGATTTTAAACCCTTTGGGGCCCTCAATCGTGTCATCAAATTCATGTGCGAAACGAGTCCCCTTTTGTCTTTTTGGTAAACGCGCCATAAAACCGGTCTGCTTTTGTATTCAGTCATCAATACTGCTTAAGAAAACGAATTGCAGAGATTGCGCAGTTTCAATGCATTTGAAACTGTGCAGTTACCGGCCGGTTCGAGTCGGTGGTTCAAGTCGGTTGTCAGAGGCATTCGCCAAAAAGACTTACGTGTGTGATTTTGCAAGCGATGAGGATGATTGCTGAATTTGTGCTTATTCGAGCTGTTGTGCTTCAGTGTTCAAATTTGGATCACTTACTTCTTCAATCGTCATTTAGGTTAGCCTTACTTTGATGTCTGTCGTTCAGTCTTAGGCCAGTAAGTTATCTGAACTGTGCTGCGGTAGTTTTGTTCTGCTGGTCTATTCAATGTAGGTCAAAACTTGTAAATCTATCTGCCTGCATGACCTGAATCTAAACACCGTTGTTTTCTTTAAAATTGAAAAATAACACACGCAAGATCCGACCTTCTTCGCCACCTTTTATTTTAACCGTATCTCCAATTTTGTAAGTGGCAATTTTCATGTTGTTGGTCAACTTGATCAGTAGCCGATTATTCTGTAGCAAACAACAGATCTGCAGCAGACGACAGATCTACAGCAGACGACAGATGGGACAGCCTTGTTGTGTTGAACCAGATTTAGCAATCAATGCTCTAAAAGCAATAGCAAATGAACAAATGAATGCCTGTCTGCCTGTCTGTCTGTCTGCCTGCCTGCCTGCCTGCATGCTTGTCTGTCTGCCTGTCTGTCTGCCTGTCTCTTTGCACGTGTCGCTTTTGTCAACGTCATGATCTGTGATTTGCTTTACGGTACAAAATACCAAATCGTATCAGACTTCGTGGTCGGAACATTTCCTTACAGCAGAAACAACTGTCTGTTATTTCCTTGTAACTGAAAGAAAAATTCACTGACTACGGGTAAGAGAACGTGCTATATATTACTTCTATTAGTTCCT
>NC_090258.1:30892058-30977058 GCF_037325665.1 Littorina saxatilis
GCCGACCTTGATCCTGCCGGTTCCCTTTTACTGCTACAATGCAGCACAATGAGTACGACCTGCTCGCCTCAGCTCACTAGTAAGACTAGGCGTGAGCCTAAAATCTCCATCCTTGAGTAATAAAGTTGTTTTTTGTTTTTTTTCCCTTGCACCTGTTCCTTGTCCCGGTGTGCTCTCACGCCGCCCCGTCCCTGCACTCGCTGCTCCATCCACATCTGAATTTCGTTCCGCTGCCAGACTTGTCGATTTTACAGACGCTCCAGGGAGGGATGTCGGGTCGTTGCGGTAGGCTACCCTCGGAAGATGACACTGCACTTCTGCTGAGTCACTTCGACGGTGTTCAGTAGTGGGTCTGTCCCGAGCTAACGGACGCAGCCCACTACCTACTATGCCCCCTACTAACGACATTGACTGCTAAGTCGCGGAGCCAGACTGAGTGAGGGTCCCCTCCAGAGAGCAGACCGCCACCACGTCCCTCCGTCGACCCCCCAGAACGTCACACGTTGAAGACTGACAGCAGAAGTACTATTCAGGGAAGGATGGAACAGGAACACTGAGACCAAGGTCACCATGAGAGCTCCGGGCATGAAGGGCCACAAGAGCAAGGACAATTTATAATTTTGGATGATTAATGAGATGAGGATGATTATAATGATGATGCTATGGATTTCCAATTTGGTTTGAGACTACGTGACAGGGCAGCACTCTACGCTTACTGTCATAATATATCCTGGTGTCAACCAGGCTCGAGAACTGCCGCACCTGCGGTGTTGGTCAGGTAAACAGAACCTGAGCACCCTCAAAGTCGCATTCGTTAAGTGAATGACACTCGGCTGTGTGATTCCAGCCTTCCCATAGGAACCATAGCACTTCCACTCTAGGTAGGAGCCGACCGTAGCCCGAAAAACCCACATGACCCTGATGGGATTCGAACCCACGACCTCCCGGCCCACAGCCCGATGCGCTAACCACTGCGCTACGGGGGCCGGTCCTTGAGTAATAAAGTTGGTTCGTTCACCTCCTGTAGCGAGCTATCTTCTTTTCTTTTTACATTTAGTCAAGTTTTGACTAAATGTTTTAACTTAGCAGGGGAATCGAGACGAGGGTCATGGTGTATATGTGTGTGTGTGTGGTGTGTGTGTGTGTGTGTGTGTGTGTGTGTGTGTGTGTGTGTGTGTGTGTGTGTGTGTCTGTCTGTGCGTGTGTGTAGAGCGATTCAGACCAAACTACTGGACCGATCTTTATGAAATTTTACATGAGAGTTCCTGGGAATGATATCCCCGGAATTTTTTGTCCATTTTTTCGATCAATACTTTTGAGGACGTCATATCCGGCTTTTTGTGAAAGTTGAGGCAGCACTGTCACGCCCTCATTTTTCAATTAAATTGGTTGACATTTTGGTCAAGTAATCTTTGACCTAAGCCCGGACTTTGGTAATGCATTTCAACTTGGAGGCTTAAAGGACCAGACCACGCTGTTTTAAAGGTTATTAGAACCACTAACCGATGACTGAAGGTTAGAGAAATGCACCTAAAGATTCCAAAAATGTAAAGAAATTCACCGATTCGTAGCTTAATCATTGTGATTTAATTAAAAACGTTCCGCCAAATTCGTCTGCTAAACGAGACTTCGAAATGGCCGCCAGTAGACGAGAACCGGCTGTGACGTCACTTTGTGTTTGGAAACCGAAAGTTACAGCTTACGCTCAAGTGGGCGTTTGCCTAAATCGAGCATCAACAGCACGCCGAAGGAATGCGCACGGCTGCTGATAGCTATGAAGTATAGAAAAAAGGTTCAGGCATCAGTTGTCACCTTTTTCCGATGGGCTTACAACTTCTGCAGCAAGACTGATTAACTGGAAACGGCCAACACGATGTGCTGTGTTTCGCGACACTTTCTTCCAATGCGAACGCAGTTAAGCCGGCAAGAAAACCTGGCACACACAAAACAGCTGTTGCCTAACGCAGTTCCAGTTCCGACAATTGTTGACCACTCACAGGAGGTCAGAAACCGGATACCAATCAGTGTCATCAGAACGATCTGCTTTCACTAAACGCAGACGAAAGGAAGTGAGTACATGTATACTGAATGTGTTCTGTAAGGGATAGGGGTTCAGTGTCACTGGGCGTTTTTGTCAGACTGACAGTATTTGTAGTGGAATGGCATCTGTTCCTAATTTTAAGCACATGTGTTAAGATTACAGATTAAAACATATATCTGTTACTACATGCCCGTCCCCATGCACCCACCTTAAAGTTCCCTCTCTCTCTCCCTCTTTTACACTCACCTGGGTAATCGATGAGTCTCAGGTTTAATCAGTGTCCGTCCATATACACATAGACATTCACACAAACACACACACGTTGTTATAGTTGTTATCTTTTAATTCAGTGTTGTATTAAATGGATAAAGAAATCGTTAATACAGCAAGCTTGCATGAATAATTTGCTGTTGTCCTTTTTTTCAGATCAGGTTCTGTAATACAGTAATTATAATTAATACAAGTACAAATTCATGTTTGCAGTCATACTCATAGTGTGTGAGTGTGTGTGTGTGTGTGTGCGTGCGTGCGTGTGTGGGTGTGTGTGCGTGTGTGAAAAGCACTTTGATACTTAAAACATCTGTGTTATTTGATTTTATTACAAAACTGCAGTCAGAATATTAAGCAGACCTATTCCAACAATACATTTTGATCAGCAGTAAATGTAATGTCAAATTATGAACAACAATCATGTGAGCAGATATATCTAACAGAAACAAATAGTCTAGCAAAATAATACAACCAAACTGTACATGTATGGACATCATCATCCACATAAAAAAAATTGATTGTAGGAAGAGCACAACTCTGTGTTATTACCACTGCTTCAGTCAAACTGCCAGTTCAACTTTATCTCTGTGGGTTGTTTTTTTCTCTCAGAGTAACATGGGAAAAAAACCTTTAAAAAACTTGCATGCTACAGAGCTGGATTGTTTCTAGTGATCATGCAGCATGATTTATCCGCATAGAAAACTACTGAAACACCTAAACAGAAATAACAATGTCTACAGAAAAAATCCACTGTTTGATTGCTGTCTGTAGTACTCCTCTTGCTAACAGTGGCATTAAAATAATTAAAACAGCTATGCTCTCTTGGGGGGGGGGGGGGGGGGGAAGTACTCAGTACTTTTTGTGTCTACATAGGCAAAACAAAACTATGCAATGTTTCAGATTTCCTGACCCACCCTATGTTTTTCCTCCTTATCCTGGACTATTTTGGACTCTTACAAAAATGTACTTCAAAAATGACAAATCTTAATTTTGCAGGCTTACAAGGAAATTGACTCTTCTCTTACAACCAGAATACACCATGATTTCAAGCAAATAAAAAACTACATGCACCTGAGAAAAAACCCACTTTAATTCAAGAAGTTAGACCTCCTAACCCCAGCTTTTCAATTCAATTCAATACGTTGTTGATGTTGATTATGGAGCTTAACGTCCTCCCAGGTAACTAGGGACCTATATTGAGACATGATTTTTTATACAATGTTAAAAGTGTAGGGTGTAATGGGGGGGAGGGGGACTGCAGGGTGACGGGGTGTAGTCGCTAATAAATTTAAAGGTGCGTTTATTATCTAATATACCAGACATTTTGTTTTGGCTGGTGTACAGAATAACATCACATAAAATCGCACTCGCAAAACATACAAAACACATAAAATGTACACATCAGTACACACATAACCCAAACCACGCATATCCATACCAGCACCATCACACACATATCCACATACATACTCTAGTTTGTACATTATAAAAATAAATACATTATGATTAATATCATTACTAGTCAACTTAAATTCAGGCTCAAAATAGGTCTTAAGATGGATGTTATTTAGTGTAATGAAGAGATTATAAAAACCAAAAAAAGCTATGAGAAAGAAAGTATGAAAGAATTATGCCCATTCTCCAGTGAAAGTTCTGCTGATTGTGGTAACTTTTTTTTCTGTCTAAAACAGGCATCAGGTTAACTGAAGGAGCTGTTTGAGGGGGTGGTGATCCTAACACTGGTCTATGGCAACACTGGCCTATGGCAGCTACAACAAAGCTCTGCATACACAGCAAGACTACAATGCAACAGTGCCCAGACTTTGACTGCTACAGCTAGACCAGTTGACAAAGCTCAAGTTGTCACCAAGCAGGACGCCCCAACTGGTGACCAACTATATAGACTGAGGCTGCCTATCTCCAAATCTGCCAAAGCAAGAATTGTTATGCAAGCTCCACATTTCTGTTTGCAGTTTAAGCCGACCTTAAGTATGCAATGGTTATGCACATCCCCCCCCCCACACACACACACACCCCGCAGTTGAGAGTTGTAATGTACCTTTTATTTATCTTACATATATTTGAAGCCTGTGTAGCTCTGTGACAGAAAGAGGTCTCTGATGGCAGTGACCAGACAGGCAGGAAGAACTTTCCTGTTCTTTCGGAAAGTCAGTGAGTGTGCAACTTGTCGGTATGTTCTGAACACATCAAAACATGTTCTTTAATTTAAGCTACATAATATCATGTGGATGCACTGATTGGGTGTAAATAATAACAGCAATTGGTACAGTCAATTCACTAAATGTGCAACAGAACCCTAATCATCAGACATTTTACAACAGCAAACTTCAACAGTCCTTTTACTTTCCTGAATGTCATTATTATTTATTAAAACATGCATCTAGAGCAACATACATATAAATCTTCTTTTATTAAAGTTCATCTGAAATTCAGGCTGCTTTCCCATGCAAAGTACAAATGCAAGTGTCCATAAACCAGGGTTTAATACATGTAGTATGTGAGTGAGTTCTGATGAAAAAGTGATTGTGTTGTAATATTGGTTATTACTGAGTGTTGATGTTACAATGATTACATTATAAAAACAACAACAACAGAACAATGTGAAGAGCAAACTTCTTCTGTGGGCATGCAAGTGAGTTAATCTTGTGTGTGTGTGAAACTATATGTGCCTGAGTGTTACAAATTTAAATGACAACAGTTTTCTTGATAGCCTTTAAAAACAACAACAAATACATACATTTAACAATCAAACAAATATAGGCACCTCAAAAAAAGTTGTATGTACACCTTCGTGGCTGGTGATGCATTCTTGCTCCCCTGCAAGTTTTCATTCTACAATGTACCTCAGGCTAGCTTCCTCTCTCTCTCAAATCTGCCCCTCCCACACAATACAACAGGTACAGTGGCCACTCTGACACCAGTCTCTGAAATAATCAAGAACAGTTAAAACTGCGATGAGCTGTTGTTCTTTTACTCGTGCATGCAATGCATGAACACTTAAACAATATCCCACTTATTCGCGAGTGCGTTGACAAGGCGAGAGTGAAAAAAATAGCACAGACTCGAAAGCAGACGATAAGTTCAGCACAGAGAGCGGGCGTGTTTACCTTTGATCGCTGAGACAAACAGAGTCGCAATTTTCATCGTCACTGTCTTTTCACTACTGCTGGAAGTGGCCTCCGCTCCTCATCTTTCATGCTTGATTCGAGGAGAGAAACTGGTAGTTCGAACATGTACGGTTCAATTTCGTCTGCAGTTACGCTTGTTGCCATGTTGGTAAACAACCATCTTCACACAGTGTGACGTCACGGATAATTTATTCATAAGCCAGTCTCGCGAAGATCACGCGGCACAATGGCGGGTCGTTTTGGAGAAGAAATCCGTCGCTTCGGTCACGAAATTCGTCGGATTACGGCCTTAGAAGATTCCGAAGTAAACCAAACATTGTTGAAGACGGTAAGAAAGTGGTTTTCTAACTAACTGCAAACATCGGGAAGTGTTCGGTCGCGCAGGAACACGATTCGAAGCGTTTTTGACGCTAAAACAGCATGGTCTGGACCTTTAAAAATTAATTAATGACTTTAGTCATTAAAAATCTGAAAATTGTAATTACAATGGGTTTTTTTATAAATTTACGTTCAGCTTATTTTTCATCATTTTCTGATTCCAAAAACATATAAATATGTTATATTTGGATTAAAATCAAGCTCTGAAAATTAAAAATAAAAATTTAAGATCAAATTAAAATTTCCGAAATCGATTTAAAAACAATTTCATCTTATTCCTTGTCGGTTCTTGATTCCAAAAACATATAGATATGATATGTTTGGATTAAAAACACGCTCAGAAAGTTAAAACGAAGAGAGGCACGGAAAAGCGTGCTATGCAGAACAGCGAAACCACTACCGCGCTAAACAGGCTCGTCAGTTTCACTCCGTTTTGCACAAGCGGCGGACTACGGTCATTGTGAAAAAATGCAGTGCGTTCAGTTTCATTCTGTGAGTTCCACAGCTTGACTAAATGTAGTAATTTCGCATTATGTCACTTGTTTTTACATTTAGTCAAGTTTTGACTAAATGTTTTAACATAGAGGGGGAATCGAGACGAGGGTTGTGGTGTATGTGTGTGTGTGTGTCTGTGTGTGTGTGTGTGTGTGTGTGTGTGTGTGTGTGTGTGTGTGTGTGTGTGTGTGTGTGTGTGCGTGTGTGTGTGTGTGTGTGTAGAGCGATTCAGAGTAAACTACTGGACCGATCTTTATGAAATTTTACATGAGAGTTCCTGGGTATGATATCCCCTGACTTTTTTTTCGATAAATGTCTTTTATGACGTCATATCCGGCTTTTTGTAAACGTTGAGGCGGCACTGTCACACCCTCATTTTTCAATCAAAAGTATTGAAATTTTGGCCAAGTAATCTTCGACAAAGGCCGGACTTCGGTATTGCATTTCAGCATTGAGACTTAAAAATTAATTTATGACTTTGGTCATTAAAAATCTGAAAATTGTAATTAAAATTATTTTTTTATAAAATGATCCAAAAGTATTTTTATTTTATTCTTCATCATGGTCTGATGTTAAAAACATATAAATATGTTATATTCGGATTAAAAACAAGCTCTGAAAATTAAAAATATAAAAATTATGATTACAATTAAATTTCCGAAATCGTTTAATATAAACAATTTGATCTTATTCCTTGTCGGTTCCTGATTCCAAAAACATATAGATATGATATGTCTGGATTAAAAACACGCTCAGAAAGTTAAAACGAAGAAAGGTACAGTAAAGCGTGCTATGTAGCACAGTGCAACCGCTACCGCGCTAAACAGGCTCGTCACTTTCACTGCCTTTTGCACTAGCGGCGGACTACGGTCATTGTGAAAAAATGCAGTGCGTTCAGTTTCATTCTGTGCGGAGTTCCACAGCTTGACTAAATGTAGTAATTTCGCCTTACGCGACTTGTTTTTTATTGCTGCCACACAAACTTGTAATATATTCTAACATTTCTTTTTAAATACACATGTCTAAGGTAAATGCAAGTTTTTTGGGGTTTTTTCAAGTCAAGTTTTATTGTTCATTACCCAGGGGCATTATAAACGATATTCGCAAATTCAAAAATGCACAAAGTACCAAGTGATCAAAAAGAAAAATAGAAGATAAGAAAAGAAAAAATAAAATAAATATTTGGAAAACAAAAGTACACAAACAGTGAACACAAAATATTATAGTACAGAAAATGCAAACACACACACACACACATTGATTCCTGGCAATGGGGGACACAAAACGAAAATACGGTTAACAAATCCCAGCACTATGAAAAATTGCTACTAATTAATTTTATAAATTCCAAGAGTTTCGTCAACAATTTCTTATTTCTTGATACGAACAGTTTTTTTGTATTTAAGTGAATTTGGTTTTTTCCAGTAGAATGGTGGAATAAGTTCTACTCTTTTTTCATTGAAAAAGTCACAAACAAACAAATAATGATACTCATCTCCTATATCTTCTGATGTACATTTTCTGCAAATGCGATTCGCTCTAGGTATATTAAGGTTTCTTTCTTTCTGTACTGGCATTTGTAGTTCTTAATTTCATGAGTGTAACGACTTTTTGGAACGACAAGGATTTAATGTAGTCTTCACACACAAAACTATCTTTAAACATTCTATAATTACAAAAAATGTTTTTTGTATCCATTTCTGAGAACCAATTGTGAATATACTGGTCATATAAACACCGCTTTACTTTTTCTTTAAACCAAGTAGATGTATATTGAGAAACAAATTCTTGTTGTATCCAAAACCCAGAAAGACCTATATCACTTAACGTTTTTTCTATGCATGACAGATAGTCAGAAGTAAACATCTTTTGCGAATATAGTCTATAGGTAAATCTGTAAGCAACACTTGAAATTTTATTTTTGTTAACAATAACAGAGCATTCTACATTTCATGTTGACATCTAAGGGATATTTTCCAAGTTCGCCAAAAACCATTGCATTAGGGGTGGATTTTCTTAGTTTGAAAACTATCTTATAAAAACGCAACTGAAGCTTCGTAGCTAAATCGCAAGAACCTGAACCCCAAATTTCACAGCCATATAGTAAAATCGGAACAATCATTTTGTCAAATAGATCAATCTGTATATCCACGGGCAATGAGAGTTGTCTACATGTGCGAAGAAGAGCAAACATAGCCCTTGACGCACGGTCATACACATTTTTTTTGTGCTACCGAAAATGTATTATCATAATTAATCTGTAACCCTAAGTGCATCACATCAAGGACTACTTCAATTGGCTTATCATCATACGTAAATTTAGGTATAATTCTTATTTTACCCCTTGAAAAAACAATGACTTTCGTTTTTTTAACATTAATATTCAGTTTCCATTTCAAGCAGTATGCATGCATTTTATCTAAGCATTCTTGCAATTTCGTTTCAGACTCAGCACAAATCACAGTGTCATCAGCGTACAATAATACAAACAGTTGAAACATTACATTCACATCAGCATCATCCATACCAAGAGAAACAGCTTCTCTAGAGAGAGAAGTCAATCCATCACTAGTTTCCCCTAAATACGGCTTTAGGTCATTTAAAAACAAAGCAAAAAACAAGGGAGACAAATTTTCTCCTTGTCTGACCCCACAAATGCTAGGAAAATAACCAGAACATTCACCTTTAACTTTAATACATGATTTTGCTTTATCATACATATTTTTAACAGTTTTCAAAAAATTCCCATTAACATCAAAGCTAACTAATTTCTACCATAAAAGTGCTCGCCGAACTTTATCGAACGCTTTCTCATAGTCGACAAATGCACAATACAAACGCTTTTTCTTTTGGAGAAAATTTTTTATAACACAATGCAAAGTAAGGATATGATCTAATGTTGAAAAACCAGCACGAAATCCTGTCTGTTCTTGACCTAACTTATCATTAAGTTCCAAGAAAGTCGATAATCTGGTATTTAAAATCGCAGTGAATAGTTTACCAAAGCAGCTAAGTATTGTTATTCCTCTATAATTAGTTGGGTCTGTTTGGGAACCCTTATTTTTATACAGCGGGATAATTTCGCCAATGGACCACTGAGTAGGAACATTACCAGACTGTAACACAACATTAAACAACTTAACAACAATATCAGTCATCCCATCGTTAAAGGCTTTCAAATACTCATTAATAACTTTATCTTGACCACACGCTTTGTTGTTTTTCAATTTTTGTACACATTTTATAAATTCCTCTTTTGTAATGGGTGCATTCAGAACTTCATTATTTACACTATTATCACCAAACAGATCTCTTTCTTCATCCACATCATCTTCGTCACATTCCTGTTACTTTGTAAAGTGTTCTAAAAATGCTGAGCAAGAAGGAAACTTAGTACTTTTGTTATTATTCTTATTCTTATTTAGCTCATTCCAATACGCCTTTGGATCGCAAGTTTTCATTTTTCTTAGTTTCTTCACAAATTCTTTATGATACAACTTACATTCTTTTTTTATTGTTGTTTTATAGTCCTTAAAGGCATTCTTCTTTTCATGCTCAGAAAAAATATTTCTAAAACGCTTAACTTTGTTTTTTGCACGTACAAATATTTTCCTTTTTTCTTTACAAACTGCATTGAACCAAGGCTGGTGTGGTTTTCGTTTCTTACTATTTACTTGTTTTAACTTATTCTTTTTCTTAATTACTCCATTTTTTTCCGCAGAACGCTTTAGAATGTCACATATATTAGTAGTTACATTATCAATGTCCTCTGCAGACACATTAATAACAGAGCTCAACATGTTTGTTAATTGAATATCAATATCACTAATATCTGTTTCCTCTAAAGAGGTTGTGAAAGCTAACTTACTCCCTTCATTCCAATTTGGTTTTGTGTATTCAACTTTATTTTCGATATGCTCTAAGTTCTCATTTGGATTTCTCATGTCATTCACGCAATCAATACTTTCATCGTTTCTATCAGACTCATCGCGCCTAAAGAAAGATAGGGCGAGCGGGCAATGAACGTCCGAGTACATTTCACAAAAATCCAAAACAGCAAAAGTTTCAACTTTAACAAATAAATTGCTTGACAGAATACAATAGTCAACAACACTTTTATCTTTACAAGTACATCTGCCAAGGTTAGCATCATCACCAGCTCTACCGTTAGCAATTATTAAACCAGTTGTCCTACAGAAGTCAATTAACTTAAATCCAAAGTTGTTTGTTCTATTATCTTGTGAAACACGCTCACCAATATCCGTGATATCAAAGCCATTATCTACAACACCTTCTACATACTTATCATCATCGGACAAAATTTCATTCAAATTCCCAGTGCGAGAGTTGAAATCCCCTAAAAAACAAACATAGTCGTTTTCCACACCAAAGTTTATGTATGCTTCCTCTAGTTCACTATAGACATCTTTATTTAGATAAGGCGAGCCTTCAGGAGGAATATATACAGCGCAAAAGAATATAAGACTCATTGATTGATTGAAAAGGGTGTGTCACGACCAAGCACTTTCTTTCCCAACTTAAAAAATAGGGCATTCTCACACAGTTCAATATCCAAAAATCTATACCACATCTTTACGTCTTCCGTTATCTTATGAGAAAGCTTTCTTTCTTCAAAAACAGTGATACTATCTGCGAAGCATTCACGTATAAGAACTAAGATACCTCCTGATTTTCTTCTAAATTTACCTCTATTTTTATAGAATGCTACATAACCTGGCACGTCAACCTTGTCTACGTCATCTAGCTTGCTTTCACTAAGACAAATTACATCATATTTCACAATGAATTCTACAAAATCAGGAAATTTCAATTTTGATATAACTCCACATACGTTCAGCGATAAACAGGAAAGAACATTATTTTTACTACTAAGTAAATCCACACTATCACCCAAGGCATCACTTCCAGACATATCACTACCATATGCGTCGAACGTATCTACCACGTCAACGCTACCCATACTAACATCATCATCACATCTATGCTCATTGTCAACATGCACATCAGACACATCCTCAGTACCAAGCAAAACATCACATCTAATTTCATTATCCACATGCACATCAGACACATCTTTAGTACCAAGCAAAACATCATCACATCTAATTTCATTATCCACATGCACATCAGGCACATCATCAACAACAAGCAAAACATCATCATCACATCTATTTTCATTATCCTTTCTCTCTCTACCTTCATCCTCACCGCACATAGTCTTCTCTCCACCTCCCTCTTCATCACCACCAACGCGCAAGGTCCTATCTCCACCTCCCTCTTCATCATCACCACCATCGCACAAAATATTATCGCCACCTCCCTCTTCATCACTACCGCCATCGCGCACAGTCCTATCTCCACCTCCCTCTTCATCATCACAACACAAAGTCCTCTCTCCACCTCCCTCTTCATCATCACCACTCAAAGCCCTCTCTCCACCTCCCTCTTCATCATCACCGCCATCGCGCACAGTCCTATCTCCACCTCCCTCTTCATCATCACAACACAAAGTCCTCTCTCCGCCTCCCTCTTCATCATCACCACTCTCCACCTCCCTCTTCATCATCACCGCCATCGCGCACAGTCCTATCTCCACCTCCCTCTTCATCATCACAACACAGAGTCCTCTCTCCACCTCCCTCTTCATCATCACCACTCAAAATCCTCTCTCCACCTCCCTCTTCATCATCACCACTCAAAATCCTCTCTCCACCTCCCTCTTCATCATCACCACTCAAAATCCTCTCTCCACCTCCCTCTTCATCATCACCACTCAAAATCCTTTCTCCACCTCCCTCTTTATCATCACCACGCACAGTCCTCTCCCCACCTCCCTCTTCATCATCACCACGCACAGTCCTGTCTCCACCTCCCTCTTCATCAACAGCGCGCTCAGTCCTACCTCCACCTCCCTCTTCATCATCACCATGCACAGTCCTACCTCCACCTCCCTCTTCATCATCACCACGCACAGTCCTGTCTCCACCTCCCTCTTCATCAACAGTGCGCTCAGTCCTTAGTCCGACTCTCACTTTCTCACCACCACCACTATTCGTTACACTGCCACCACCTCCTTCATCTCCACCATCACTCACGACAATGCCCCCTGGGCACCCCTAGCGGCGAGGGGAAGGACTCCCCCCACCCACAGGCAGTGGCTGCTCGATGAGGTGGGTTAAACCAAGGGCGGCATAATCCACCCCGGTCACACCCAACTTGAAGAGATCGTCGGGGGTTTCCACTGCGACTGGCCTTTGACGCTCACCCCCGGACTGGGACTTGAGGGAACAGTAGATCTTGCCTTCGAAGGTCCACGCCTGCTCCACCTTCTCCAGTCTCTTGACGTAGCCGAGGAGTCTTGCCCGTAGTGGCGTGACGTCATCGTTGATGAAGACTCTTTTGAAGTTATCTTTTGACTGCAGGCTCTTCTTCTTTGCCATCACTTCATTGCGTTTCCTCCTGGAGACAAATTTCACGAGGATTGGCCGAGGACCTTTATTCCCCTTGCCTACTCTGTGAACTGCAGCGATGTCGTCAGGCTTGACCTCCACACACGCTTCTTTGAACACGTGTGTCACCTTCCTCTCCACCTCCTCCGCACTCTCACTGTCCGACTGTGACACATCGAACACACGAACACTCTCCCTTCTAGAATACTGCTGAAGTTTATCATTTTCGTAAGTGAGATGACGTACTGCAGCAAACAAACGCTCTTCTCGCACCGATGGTGCCGTAGACACAGCTGCTGCCACTCTCTCCTCCACTTCCTTCACTACCCCTTTCATGACCTCTCCCACTGCCACCGAAATGGCAGTTGCCAGAGCTGGAATGAGTTTCAATATAGGGTCGTCACTTTGACCCTCGGCTGGCTTGAAAATCGAGAGTGCGTCAGTAACGCGAGAAATAATTTTCTCGTGCAACGAAGAAGCGTCAATAGACATGTTAGAAACTGCAGCTTGAGACTCTTGGTTATCTGAACAATCTTGATCACACAAATCAATCGCTTCACTCCTTGCCTTCTTAGGATCTTTCTTTCCAGAGAACGGTGAAAATAAAGCTCTTTTGGCTCTAGTGAACCCAGACACCATATCCATAGCCAGACTGCATAACCGTCCTTAGGCCTATCAGTCTTGTCAACAAGCACACCCCGTGTAACACAAGCAGCCTATCATACACACAGTGCAGCAGACCGCTGAACTGTAGCAAAACAACTCAGTGATTGAAGGCAGTTGAACCGGTATCCAAAATGTCAAACAACGACGAATAAATGCACACAGACAGTCAATAAGCTTTTGCTAGAATGTTCACACTACCTTTAGCACCACGTTTTCAAACTATCACGCACTGGAATTGTCAATTTTAGTCCACCTGCACAGACAAACACTAAGTAACAAGAACTTAACTTGGTTGAGTTTTTGGCCGCTTGCTGGTAAACCATGCATTCATTCAACAAGCGGCCGAAAACACAACCAAGCTAAGTCCTTGTTACTTATTGTTTGTCTGTGCACTTAAAAGAGCGTTGGGTCGACATATTTGTGATCGTAACGTATTGGTTTGTCGATAACAAACGTTTAAACAAATTACCTTTCTTGTTTTTTGATCATTAAAATATTAGATTTGTATTGAACTGAATTATAGGTATATATAATCTTATTCTAGCTCTAATGTCAAGTCAGTCAAACAGTTTATTTACCAAATGCAAAGCACAGGATTTTGTTATGGTGTATGCATAAAACTTCACACTCCTTCCACACGCATATATCATAATAAATATGTACAGATAAAGTGTTCAATTTCACTGGGCCTATTTACGTGTGTATACCAACCAGACAGTTCAAAACGGACTGGTTGTTCTTTTCGCACCAATTTGACAGGAGTAATCACAGGTTGCATGAATAAAGATAAATGAATTCCCTAAAATCATATCTAAAAATATAATCATCAATATAATAAATCCGAGTACATGCTGACACAGTTATTCAAAGGACACAACCCTTATATCTATTAAGATATTTCATTTAAGGATACTCGATCCATTTCAAAACTTTAGCTGACACATATCACAGATCTAACAGATCTAACGATCCACCATTGAGGCCGCAAGGACTGCCTCAAGAAAAAAACTGTTCCTGAAACGAGAAGTCCTGCTCTTCAGAGCGCGGAAGCGCTTGCCTGACGGGAGGGGCTCGAACTGATGGCTGGCTGGGTGAGATGAGTCTGCCACTATACCCCTAACTCTCTTTGATCAATCACTCACTCAGCACGCTTACGGCTGTCCTTAATAAAACGAACTATGGAGGGAACAAAACTCGGGTTTGGATGGGTTGTGAAAGAGTGAATACTATTTTATTGAGGCAAACTTTCCACACGTGCTCCTTGTACACGTGTTCTGGACACATCCCTCGCTTGTGACTGGCCTATAAAGTCACGTGGGAAAGTTTGCATCAGTATTCACTCTTTCAAAAACAATACAACCCCGATAAACCACCACCACAACAACAACACCATCCACAACAACACCACAGGCAAACGAACACCACTGCACTTATACGACACCAGCACCCCTTATACTCAACTCAACTCAACTCAAATTTATTAATCCATATGGAAATTATGTTGTAACAATACTCATTTCCAATCAAAAGAATAAGAATGCATACTAAAAAAATAAAAAAAAATAAAAAACCTCACTAACGCAAACAGTCATCCGTCAAGTCAAGTCTGCCAACACACAACTCACTCACACAACAACAACAGCAACAGCAATACAATTTAACAAAAACCATAATTCCAATAACAAAAAGACGTCCAAAATCTATGACTTTACACCAACTTACACAAACTCTGCTGGTGGTATCGCCGCCTCTCCTCTGGTAACAATCACTCAGAATATTTCTGCTTCTCGCCCGGTCGCTCTTTCTCCATCTTGCTTTCGACAATGTTTTGCCTGAGGCAAGGGAAGTCCCTCCAGATTCTTCTCGGAACGCGTCAGAGCTCATTGCAGACTGACTAAAACTTTAGTTACCAACCGCTTAGTTCGAACCTACGTTTAGTTGCTAATAGTAGTCTCCATTCATGCATTCCACTACAGGGCCCGCACGTCAAAAGCCTACATGGAAGTCTATTAGTCTCGGCGAGAGGGAGAATTTTTTTTGTTTTGTTTTTTTGTTTTGTTTGGGGGGGGGTACTTTACGTCAAGACATTGTGCTTGATTATGTAAGAAAATTGTAAAAGGGCAGATCTGATAGGGGTAGTCAGCAGAACTAATTCACAGGCAGGTTTTTGCCTTTAACTCCAATCAAAATTAATGGTTTAATGAGAATGTTATACTTGTTGATGATGTTACTCTTATAATTACAACATTCAGAATTAACAGAATTGTTGACGGTTTTGTACATAAATTGTATTTAATTTTGTTTAGCGTTGTTTCTAAAATAGATATGTCTATGCTTGGTATATTGAATGAGAGAGAGAGAGAGAGAGAGAGAGAGAGAGAGAGAGAGAGAGAGAGAGAGAGAGAGAGAGAGAGACAGAGAGAGAGACAGAGAGACAGAGAGACGGGAGAAGGAGCACACATACGCGTACAAACTCACTCGCACAAACACACACACTTACACACATACGCACACACACGCACGCACGCACACACACGCTCGCACTCGAGCTGCTTATTACAAACAATTGAGTTTTGTGTGTTGCATTCAAAGTTTTGAATTTAGTCCAAATGTATTCATGCAAGGCATTAGATCCTTGTGACACTTTAATTTATCTTAGTGTAGTCCAGGCTTTTAGGACACTGTTTCCTTGGAAGATATCGTACATTATTAGAGCACACATCTATTAGTTTACCCCGTGGAAGACGCAAATTATGCATGCTCAAATCTATGACTTTACAATTTGGAAGATATCGAAAGTACGCATGTAGTAATTTATGACATCACCTGAAATGATTGCTCATGTAGGGATTTAGTAATATAGACTTAGTCCCCTTTTGAAGACAAAGTAACTTATTTACCATAGTAAGATGATATCATAACGGCGCAATGTTGTGTTAATCTTATAAGCCAATGAAAACTATGCATGCACAAATGTGTAATGATTTGAATTTTATGAAACAAAACATTACCTGTTAATTTTTGTTATAAAGTGTCCTTTCAATTATTTTTTTTTTTTTTACTGCATTACAATCACTAAATTTGTCTGCGTCATGTGTAGCATGTTGTGTAATTGACTTAGTTTCAGACTAAGAAATTCAACTAGTTATTTCAGGTTGTATCCAGTTTGTGTGTGTGTATGTAAGTGTGCGTTACTGTTATTTTTTGTTTTGTTTATTTTTCTTTTGGGAATCATCTTTTTTTTCAATGAGATATTAGGGCTTACAAACGGAGATGCTTTATTTTACGATCTTATAATATCAATAACAGCTCATTATATATTATAATATGTATACATTATATATCTATGTTATACAAAATATAAAACAGTTCATCAGTTTATTAAATAAAATCCCCCCCCCCATTTTTTTTTTAAATTAAACAAATTGCCTATTTTATGAACACACACACACAAAATTCTTACATATTTAATTTTTCCTTAATAACTATTT
The DNA here is from genome assembly GCF_037325665.1 of Littorina saxatilis. Classification (NCBI taxonomy): domain Eukaryota; kingdom Metazoa; phylum Mollusca; class Gastropoda; order Littorinimorpha; family Littorinidae; genus Littorina; species Littorina saxatilis. Next base: position 30,909,019 of record NC_090258.1, read on the forward strand.
CTTATCTATTCATTTTTTCCTTAGCAGCTATTTATAATGCCCTCATTAAAACATAATTCAAATTTTGTTCCATTACATTCTTCTTTTCCATTACATTTATATAATTTTAAAACAAATGGTCACACTTTTTTTTTATTAAAATAAACAAAATCAAAGTAGATTAAAAAACATTATTTATAACAATCTGAAATTACTTCGAAATAAATATCCATTTATTTATCTTATAACTTTCAATTTCAGCTTTAAAACAAAAACAAAAAAATAATAATGATAGTAATACCAAACATAATAATAGTATATAATCTTTTTTTTTTTAAATTATTTATTTTATTTTATGTTTATTTTTTTCATTTTCTTTTTCATTATCACCATTATTATTTATTTGTGCATATAGATTCAAAAGTCTCCCTTTGCTTGTCCAATCTCTGACTTCAACAGTTGTGTCATCATTTTCCCAGTTTTTTGTTGTTGATGTTTTTGTTTTTAGATTTTAATTCAAACATGTAGTAAATTTGGAGTATATCATACATTTCTATCCAGTAAATAACAGTCTCTAAATATTATTATTTCAAACACTCAATTTAAATTTACACTTGTTTTATACCAGGCCCCTGAGAGTTAAGTCCCTTTGAAAAATAAATAATATTTCAAAGACAAAGGGTGTCCCATATCTAAATGTACTTATACACATTTTTCCAATCAAGTTTAAATGGGTAAGATACTTAAACATATCATGTGTCAAACCATTCTTATCTCGCACACAAATCAGCACATCTGTTGCTTGTAAACTAATTGCTATGTTATATCGATCGTAAAACAATGTTTCAACATGCTTCCACAAATGGTGAATTTTACTGCAATAGAAAAGAAATGTTCAATATAATCAACTTGTTCAATACAATATGAACATTTATCATTATTTGCGAGTCCCATTTTTAAGAGAAGAATATTGGTTGTGTATATATTGTGTAATATCTTCCACTGTAATTATTTTAGTCTGGTTTCTGTTGTTGTCTCTTTTGCATTAAGCCAAACTTTTTCTTCAATATTAATACCAAGTTTGTTCAGCCAAAATCGAACACAGCAGGGTGGACTATATTTCATATATGTCATAAAATGTCAAAAATCTCTAGCTTTTAACATCACTTTATCATTAAAATACAATTTCGAAAATTCTTCAATAACAGCATATACATAATCCGTATTGTTCTGTAAATAACGAGACAACGCCGAGTGAACAACAATGTACTGTAAATAGAGTTCTGGTGAAGTACCAATTAAGTTGTGTATATTTTGAAATGACAAAATGAAATTGTTTTCTAAAAGGTCATTGACATGTGTTATTCCTTTTTTTTTTGCCCAGTTGTCAAAAAAAATTACATTATTTTGATATTTTATATCGACATTATTCCATATGCATGTCATCTTCAGAGATGAAGGAGAGTGCAGTGTATTATGTTCCAACCAGACTCGCAGTACTTTGCTCCAGAAGGAGGACTGAAGACTATCTAACCCTTTAAACTTTTTAGGACCAATAATTGAATTAAAACATGATAAATCTGTTCCAAAATTACGGAAATATAATCTATTATTGTTGTTTTATGTATGTATGTGCGAGTATGTGTGGGTGTATGTATGTGTATGCGTGTAAGTGTGAGTGCCACAAAGGGGGGGGAGAGAGAGAGGGAGAGAGAGAGAGAGAGAGAGAGAGAGAGAGAGAGAGAGAGAGAGAGAGAGAGAGAGAGAGAGAGAGAGAGAGAGAGAGAGAGAGAGAGAGAGAGAGAGAGAGTAGCCAAGTGGCGTACCCCGTCTCTTTGTGCGTGTTTATCTCCTGCCCGACCCAGTTGCCTCCCCTGTCTATTGCTATTCCCTGTGTGTGTGTGTGTGTTAGTCACATTGGGTTTACCTTTAAATATTGCCCTTTGTGCTAAGACCAGAATTAATAATTTCTAGTTCTGGTCTATATTAGAGTTCTGTTATTGTTTCTAATTTATAACTTATAGCATTGTTTCTAGTGACTACCAGATTTAGCTAAACTGTTTTGGAACATTTCTGATTTAGATAAGCAACCTGAGTGGTTATTTTTTGTTACATGTTGCTCTAAATAAAGGATAAGTTAAAGCAACCTCTGTCTTCGGTGTCTTAATTGTATGCTCCTCTGCCTGTGCTATATATCCTTTCCTTCCACCCGACCTCCCCACAAGAGAGAAAGACAGACACTCTCAAAGATATACAAAAACACAACTCCATTTTTACCATTTCCACAACTGGCAAGTACTTGTATTTGATCACTTAAAAATGACACTGGTTTCATACAGAATAATAGGGTAATTTCAGGGGTTAACTTAACGATATAATGTTTGGAAAATAGTTTACGATTTACTGGCATTGTACCAAAACTTACACGTGGAAGACAAAACAATAGCCTTTAAAGAACCACAAATGTTAAGACTTCCAAAGATTGCATTTGGAAAAAAAACACAACATGCAAAGTACATGTATAAAGTTTATTTATGTTTACATTTTTTATTATGTATTGTTTATTAACGCGTTTACTTGCTTCCACATTTTGCAAACTGTTTACAGATAAGTTTTCAAGATTTTGAACAATTGTATCCGGACTAGTTTCCAGTCTTTGAACGTTGTTTCCCGATTAGTTTGAAGATTTGAAATAAAAGGGTAACTTTCAAAGATCTTTAGATTTGTCTCATATTTCTTTGCGTGTTGCGAAATAAACGAAAAATAACTAAAGTACTTCAAAAACCAACAGGGCGTTGACCCTTCACCCTACCGGCCACCTGGCCCCCATTTTGTGTGTGATTTCGTATCAATGATCCCAAGTTTCATTTCTGTACAAACCCACGACAAACTGCTCGGAAAAGAGGTTTGTATTGTACACAAGCAACAATAAAAACAAATCTGAAAAATCACAGAACATGATTGCTAATAACAATTTCTGTTAAATAACGTTATTATTCTCTAATGAAACAAATGTGCAGAAAATGTGTACCATGGTTACATGTCACAGGTAGAAATGTAACGATGATACACACGTTCTGCACATTTGTTTCATAAGAGAATAACAACGTTACTTAATTTCTTTATATATATATATATATATATATGAGCCTTTGCCAAAAGGTGCCATTTCGGACCCATGTATTTTTGGAAAGCAAGTGTAATTAACTGGATTACCCCAACATGTTTACATGTATTGTGCTTTGAAAAAGGGAGTTTGATGAATGCTTTTTTTAATGTTTTGAAGCCTGTTGTTGTTGTGAATGTTAAATAAAAAATAAAATGTTTCAAACATACACCAGAAACGGCCCCGAAAAATTTTGGACATTTTGGTGTCCTCGGGAAATTTTCGATTTTTCATGGTCTGCATCACTTTATCGGTTTTAATCAGCGTATTTCATACAGTCTAAGCATGCAACTCTTAGTAGAATGTGCAACAATCGTAATTAGAACCAGAATTTACCGAAAACCTCGCCCAGTAAATACCCGGTTATTTTCGAAGGCCTCATGTCCGCAGACCAACTTGTTTACAGATTCGATTTTCGCCGGTCTTGGTGCTTTGAATGGCCGCCATTTTGGATGAAAACGATAGTTTCGTGTTCGAGGAAATAAAAGCAGTGTGTTGCATTTGAGTCGGAATTTGCGAAGTTATTGTATCTAGCAGCTAAAAAGAATCGATGGAGTTTAATGTCCGAAAGTAACGTTTGACACATTTTGTTATTTTTGCAATTTTCACAAAGAAGTTTCGCGAGTATTTTATACAAAAGCGTGGAAACCACTAGCTTTGCTTCTTTGGCGTTTCCGGTCACCGATTCGATTGAAATCATGGAGACGACGAGCCGTAAAGTTGAGAAAATATTGTACTGTCTGTTCAGGGTAAGGTGTAGATCTATACGTAACGTTTGACACTTTGTAGATCTAATGTTTGACACTTGCCCATAATTCTTCTCCCGACGAATTGAATTAGCTTATATTATCCCATGACCTGCCTCTTTATCTCTGTTAGCTGAGGAGGTGATTATTCTGAATATTCCATCACAACCATATGGATATCCTATGGATATCCCATCACAACCGAGTTTCGATCTCAACTGTCATTGGTCATTGTCTTTGATTTCAGAGTACAATTGAATAATTTATGGAGGTCATCTGCATATTCAGAGTTTACAGATGGACTACTTTTTACAATTAGTCAAGTTTTGACTAAATATTTTAACGTATAGGGGGGAATCGAGACGAGGGTCGTGGTGTGTGCGTGTGTGTGTGTGTGTGTGTGTGTGTGTGTGTGTAGAGCGATTCAGACTAAACTACTGGACCGATCTTTATGAAATTTGACTTGATAGTTCCTGGGTATGATATCCCCAGACTTTTTTTCTTCATTTTTTCTTATAAATGTCTTTGATGACGTCATATCCGGCTTTTCGTGAAAGTTGAGGCGGCACTGTCACGCTCTCATTTTTCAACCAAATCGGTTGAAATTTTGGTCAAGTAATATTCGACGAAGCCCGGACTTCGGTATTGCATTTCAGCGTGGTGGCTTAAAAATTAATTTATGACTTTGGTCATTAAAACTCTGAAAATTGTAAAAAAAAAAAAAGTTTTTATAAAACGATACACATTTACGTTCATCTTATTCTCCATTATTTTCTGATTCCAAAAACATATAAATATGTTATATTTGGATTAAAAACAAGCTCTGAAAATTAAATATATAAAAATTATTATCAAAATTAAATTTTCGAAATCAATTTAAAAACACTTTCATCTTATTCCTTGTCGGTTCCTGAAGAGAGAGAGAGAGAGATAGAGAGAGAGAGAGAGAGAGAGAGAGAGAGAGAGAGAGAGAGAGAGAGAGAGAGAGAGAGAGAAAGAAAGAAAGAAAGAAAGAGAGAGAGAGAGAGAGTGAGAGAGAGAAAGAGAGAGAGAGAGAGAGAATGAGAGAGAGAGAGAGAGTTTGTTTGTTTGTTTGTTTGCTTAACGCCCAGCCGACCACGAAGGGCGGCCACACACACACACACACACACACACACACACACACACACACACACACACACACACACACACACACACACACACACACACACACACACACACAAAACCCGACCGACTGAATATGTAAGTGATCCACGTGTGAAAACCAAAACATAACAGCGCGATGACAGCCAACATTTCTATCCCCGACTGACAAACAGTAACACTGCATGCAAACTGACTTGGGTCAACGATCAAACCAGCACGGCCCGAACTGAATTTGTTGCGCTGCCATTATCGTGCGCAATTCTGGTAAAAATATAAACCCGGTATGCCGAATTGAGTATAACGAAAGTCGATGTCATATACATGATACACAAGGATATTTTAAAATGACTTTGAAAATGTAAAAGCAGATAGCAGACCTTTTTATAAGCAATTTGAATGACTGAATGTCTACATACAAGTCGAATGACGCCGTCCATTATGCTGACAAATGGGAACTAGCTATGCGCATGAATTCATTGACATGAATTTCGACTGCGGAGGCTTTTGGCAAGCTGAAAACAGGCACGGGCAGGTTTTAGTGGAAAAAGTAAGTGTTTTTAATGAAAACGTCGGAGTAATGGGATAAATAGCTTACACACTCCGAGTTCTGATTATCTTGCATATTGTGTAACCTATATACAACTGCTTGCTACTTTTGGAGGCAAATTTGATTGAAGAAAAATTCGATCCTCTGTTTTTGTTAATATCCGTGTTACGATTCAGGAGGATACGTTCATATCCGTGCAACGATTTAGGAGGAGACATATATGTCCTTGTAAATATTGTAGCCAAAGCTGAAAAAATGCTTTTGGGTTAGCAGGGGGAAGGAATATTTTCATGAGATTGTTTTAACACCACCCCCCCCCCCCTCCCCAACATAAAAAAAAATCAAAGTTTTTTTTTTTTAAATTTGGATTTTGCTAGGATTTTACGTACAACTAATTAAAAAAATTCGATTTGATTGAGAACCTTGTTCCAGATGTACATAGACATTAGGTTAAAACTGTATTCTAAATGTCTGTTTGAATATTGTAGTTATTTTTGACATTTTCATTGATTTCATGTCCACTGACTCCATGTAACACGTGACAGGTAGAACGCAGATTTGACCTGTTTTGAACATGATGTTACTTTTTTTGTGGTGCTTTGATGTTCCATAATTACCTAATCTTCAAAATATGAATGTATCCTAAAGGTCTATTTAATATCACAGTTGTCATTTATAACATTTTGAATAATTTCATGTCCACTCACACAGTGTAACATGTGACACGTAGAATGCTGTTATGACTTGCTTTTAACATGTTTTGCTATTGTTTCTGTTTTCATATTCCATAAATAACCTAATCTTTAGATTGTAAATGAAAAGTTAGTGTATGTATAACATTCTGGTTGTTATTTCAAATATTATGAATATTTTCATGTCCATCAATATTTTTGTAACACGTGACACCTACAACAACATGTTTAACTAGTTTGAGCAAACTGTAACAACTTTTAGGGATATTTTTAACATGTGTCAGTGTTTCTGTTGAAGTGTTATATTTTATTTTAGGGTTTATACTTCTTGTGGTTACTTAGCAGAAAGTATCAGTTTTGACTTTTATGATGTTTGAGCGTTTTGCGACATTACGTGACACTGCATTCAAGATTTGGCTCCAAATGTACTTTTAAAGACTGATAATGCTTCTGCAGGGTCTGTTTACTAGAAATAAATCATTACCAGTTGTATGAAATGATATTAATGGCTTCTGTGGTCAGTTTTGTTGCACATGTGGCTTTTCTCAAAATTGGCGTTTTATGGCATATTATCAAACCGTACACATTTCCCAAATGCACAAACCATTCTTTTATTACACAAATGTGTTCATCAAAGACTAATGTATCACTTAAAACACCAAAAAAAATCAACTGAAAAGGTTTAGTTTGTCACAAATGTCCAAGCACCCCCCCAGCACCTTTTGGCAAAGCCTCATATATATATATATATATCCAAAAAAAGAAAACTCCTGACTGTAAGTAAATGAAGGGTGAAAGTTGGTGAGAATTGATTCAAGCCAATGGACCCCTTGCATTAGAGAAGATGAACAGAGTTTTTTCCCAGTTGATTTGATCAAAAGCATTTTCTTTGACAAATATAAAAGCTATATAAATTGCTTGTTTTTTTATAGGGCAGAACACAGTGCAAGGTGAAGATGCAAATAATGTACACTGTATTGGAATTGCCCATGCAATCAACAAAACGAATATAATCACGGTATTAGCAATCATAGTAATATCATTATACATTACACAAAATCCCAACGGTAAAAAGTGTATATGTCATGTTTAATTGACATGCGAAGCACCCACATTTGTATATATTTACATGAACGACAGGTATTTTACTTTTAAACAACAAAAAAATGCACTCTCAAGACACCCGGTTTTACGTGAACACATTTGATTCTGAACTCTTTTATTTATTTATTTATTTGTTGCTTAACGTCCAGCCGACTACGCAGAGCCATATCAGGACGAGGAAGGGGGGGATGAAGGGGGCCACTTGTCAAGCGATTCCTGTTTACAAATGCACTAACCCATTACTTGTGTCCCAGCAGGCTTTAGTAAAACTAAATTAATACCTACTGGAAGATTACCAGTTTCCAGTATGTTAAAATAGGCTTAAACTATCTACTGCTGGACTTACATCAGAACACTAACAGATTAAACTATAAAATCTGGCATTTATTTTACTTTCAAACAGCAAAAATAAAAGCGCTGTTTTTGACACCAGGTTTCCATCAAAACAAAAATATATTAATATATATATATGTGTATATATGTACATGTATATATATACATATGTGACCCTCCACCACGAAATGAGTCGCATGTCACCTCGCCCGGTTCTGCGCTTGGCTTAATATAAGTCCGGGGAGTGGCTGGTAACAGTGTGAGGGTCACCTTAGTCACAAGCTTATAACTCAAACCGTTTTCGCTCTTTTCTAAAACGGTTTTCACCATTGGATGGAGCATACAAAACTCTTTTAGAAAATGTAAAAATATGAAAATCATACAAAGGTGACATGCGACTCATTCCGTGGTGGAGGGTCACATATAGAATTATATGAAAGACAATTTACTTGAAAACAATATAGAATACGCAACAGGAATAATTGTCTCTGTGTTTGTTAAACAATATTTTGTCAGCTGTTAAAAGCTGATTTCTTCAATTGACCAAATTACTTGATTCTGCTTCAGTCTTTTAATTAAACTAAAAAACCTTTCTTTGGGGGGTGACCTATCATTTTCGTGAACACAAAATCACAAACAAATCTATTTCTTTTTTTGGTTACCTATGCTGTCGATCACTTTGCATACACATTTGTTTGAAAACAGCAATGAATATATTGATAATAAATGCATTATCTGAACATCATATGAAATACTGGGATATTTTTTTCCCCAAGAAAAAACCCTGGAAGATTGTTGAAAAAATGAAAATGTTATTGTCTTTATTTCTGATATTAAAATTTCCAATACCTCATTTTTCTGAATATTTTACTATACAATACATCCAATGTAATCCATGCACCAAAATACATGACCAATCTTACGGGAAGCACCGTTTCCCACAACAAACATTCAAAGACTTTAAAGACACAGATTGTTTTTAAATCATCTGAATTTCTTCACACACACACACACACACACACACACACACACACAAACACACACACACACACACACACACACACACACACACACACACACACAGAAAAATTGGAAGTGCAAAACTTAGACACACACAAAAAAGAAAAAAAAACAAAGAAAAAAAACAACAACAAAAGATATCAACAAAACCTGAGTACAAAACATGAAACAATATAAAGAGACCTCCATTGAATATATTAATTCATTTAAACATGAAAAACCAACAACCGAACAGTATGAACACCAACACAATCGAAATGAGAACTATCAAAGGTCACCAACTGGAATTTCGTAAATGCCTTTGGTATGAACAATTACATTAATGAGACCCTGTAGAGACCAAACAGCTCAAAATGTACAAACCAGTCAATTTTTACCCGCGGAAGCTTTTTAGTGTGTAACTTAGAGTAGTGTTTTGGAGATTTAAACCACGTCTTTCAGAATGCCGGCACAATCACGTCTCATCAAATTGTATCATGCAGATATGAGGAAAAGACACCAAAACCTGTGTTCATAGTAGCTATTTTAAAAATGAAAGAGTTGAACACTAGGGTTTTGTCAGTACTTTTATTTTGTGTAATGATACGCTTGGTCGAAATGCGGGCGAAATGTTACGCAAGCTGCCATTTTCACAGAAGAAAAACCTTGTATATCTTCAGTGTAAACAAAGAGTAGATCTTTTTCGCCAATCGAGATCCTTCAATCTCCTCATCACAGATCGACTTGGGGTCGTTTTATCGTGAACTGAAAAACATCAACACAATAAACATTTATTAATGTTATTAGTAGATTCCATTCCTTATGTGTAATGCTATGATATCGCTTCTGTGTTATTATTCGGATTTATACATGTTTGTTTAATTAATATATGATATTACCGCTTATGCGCCATGACAGCGATGCACACGAGCACTTTCAACAGGGCGGGGATGTAGCTCAGTCAGGGCGGGGATGTAGCTCAGTCAGGGCGGGGATGTAGCTCAGTCAGGGCGGGGATGTAGCTCAGTCAGGGCGGGGATGTAGCTCAGTCAGAGCGGGGATGTAGCTCAGTCAGGGCGGGGATGTAGCTCAGTCAGGGCGGGGATGTAGCTCAGTCAGGGCGGGGATGTAGCTCAGTCAGGGCGGGGATGTAGCTCAGTCAGGGCGGGGATGTAGCTCAGTCAGGGCGGGGATGTAGCTCAGTCAGGGCGGGGATGTAGCTCAGTCAGGGCGGGGATGTAGCTCAGTCGGTTGCGCGCTGGATTTGTATCCAGTTGGCCGCTGTCAGCGTGAGTTCGTCCCCACGTTCGGCGAGATATTTATTTCTCAGAGTCAACTTTGTGTGCAGACTCTTCTCGGTGTACGAACATCCCCGTGTTTACACGCAAGCACAAGACCAAGTGCGCACCAAAAAGATCTGTAATCCATGTCAGAGTTCGGTGGGTTACAGAAACACGAAAATACCCAGCATGCTTCCTCCGAAAACGGCGTATGGCTGCCTAAATGGCGGGGTAAAAAACGGTCATGCACGTAAAATTCCACTCGTGCAAAAAAACACGAGTGTACGTGGGAGTTTCAGCCCACGAACGCAGAAGAAGAAAACGCACTTTCAACTTGACTTGACGACATAAACATTGTGTTTTTATCCAGACGGACGGAATGGTTAAGTGGATGAGACGCAGGCCTCCCAAGCAGGCTATGGTTTCGAATCCCGGCGGGTGGGTTTAGGGTGGACATTTTTCCCGTCTCCTAGGTCAACTAATGTGCAGACCTGCTAATGCCTTACCCCCTTCGGGTGTACACGCAAGCACAAGATCAAGTGCGCACGGAAAAGATCCTGTAAGCCATATCAGAGTTCGGTGGGTTATAGAAACACGAAAATACCAATCATGCATCCATCGAAAGCGGCGTATGGCTTAAAAACGATCACATACGTAGAGTTTCAGCTCATGAACGAAGAAAAAGAAGTATATATATATCCTTAATTTTGTCCGATTGTTTTAAATATTGATTATCACGGTTTGAAAAAATTCTAACTAGATGTAACTTGAAAATATCATGCTGCAGCTGCTTAGGTCATCTTGCCTAAAGCGATGACAGAACTCAAACATAGGATTCGCACATGTACCAGTGAACAGAAAGTACTCACAGTGAGCAAGGCTGGGGCTAATACCTTCATTTTATTACTGATTTTGAATCACAAAAGCCTGCGTTTACTCACACGAAAAAAACATAAAACAAGTAGCGTAAGGCGAAATTACTACATTTAGTCAAGCTGTGGAACTCACAGAATGAAACTGAACGCACTGCATTTTTTCACAATGACCGTAGTCCGCCGCTTGTGCAAAACGGAGTGAAACTGACGAGCCTGTTTAGCGTGCTGCATAGCACGCTTTTCTGTGCCTCTCTTCATTATATTTAGTCAAGTTTTGACTAAATATTTTAACATCGAGGGGGAATCGAAACGAGGGTTGTGGTGTATGTGCGTGTGTGCGTGTGTGTGTGCGTGTGTGTGTGTGTGTGTGTGTCTCTGTGTGTGTGTAGAGCGATTCAGACTAAACTACTGGACCGATCTTTATGAAATTTGACATGAGAGTTCCTGGGTATGAAATCCCCGAACGTTTTTTTCATTTTTTTGATAAATGTCTTTGATGACGTCATATCCGGCTTTTCGTGAAAGTTGAGGCGGCACTGTCATGCCCTCATTTTTCAACCAAATTGGTTGAAATTTTGGTCAAGTAATCTTCGACGAAGCCCGGACTTCGGTATTGCATTTCAGCTTGGTGGCTTAAAAATTAATTAATGACTTTGGTCATTAAATATCTGAAAATTGTAAAAAAAAAATAAAAATTTATAAAACGATCCAAATTTACGTTCATCTTATTCTCCATCATTTGCTGATTCCAAAAACATATAAATATGTTATATTCGGATTAAAAACAAGCTCTGAAAATTAAATATATAAAAATTATTATCAAAATTAAATTGTCCAAATCAATTTAAAAACACTTTCATCTTATTCCTTGTCGGTTCCTGATTCCAAAAACATATAGATATGATATGTTTGGATTAAAAACACGCTCAGAAAGTTAAAACAAAGAGAGGTACAGAAAAGCGTGCTATCCTTCTTAGCGCAACTACTACCCCGCTCTTCTTGTCAATTTCCCTGCCTTTGCCATGAGCGGTGGCCTGACGATGCTACGAGTAAAATGGCATTGCGTTCAGTTTCATTCTGTGAGTTCGACAGCTACTTGACTAAATATTGTATTTTCGCCTTACGCGACTTGTTTTAACTTTCTGAGCGTGTTTTTAATCCAAACATATCATATCTATATGTTTTTGGAATCAGGAACCGACAAGGAATAAGATGAAATTGTTTTTAAATCGATTTCAGAAATTTAATTTTAATCATAATTTTCATATTTTTAATTTTCAGAGCTTGTTTTTAATCCGAATATAACATATTTATATGTTTTTGGAATCAGCAAATAATGACAAATAAGATGATAATGTTTTTTGATCGTTTTATAAAAAAATAATTTTAATTACAATTTTCAGATTTTTAATGACCAGAATTATCGATAAATTTTTAAGCCTTTGAGCTGAAATGCAATACCAAAGTCCGGCCTTTGTCGAAGATTGCTTGGCAAAAATTTCAATCAATTTTATTAAAAAATGAGGGTGTGACAGTGCCGCCTCAACTTTTACAAAACGCCGGATATGACGTCATCAAATACATTTATCGAAAAAATGAAGAAAACGTCTGGGGATATCATTCCCAGGAACTCTCATGTAACATTTCATAAAGATCGGTTCAGTAGTTTACTCTAAATCGCTCTACGCCACACACACACACACAGACACACAGACACACAGACACACACACACACGTACCTAAAGTGTGGATGGTTACCTAAGAGGCGGCACTGGGTGTAGTGCCTTTCTAGTGCACTTGCACTACAACAGCACTGGGTGCAGTACTCGCTCCGGCATCGAAGAATTTTGCACTAAAAAATGCACAAAATTTGACCTATTTCGTCGCCTATAGAGGACGGAAAGAATGTCATTTTGAAGATTGTTATGACATTCTTTCCGTCAAAAAAGTCAATTTAACGGTGTTAAATGAAGCGAGCATCCACACAATTAGGTTGCCATCCAGAGTTTAGGTTGCCATCCACGTGTGGATAGTTGCCTTATGGTGATTTAGGCAACCAAACCTGTGGAAACATGGGTACACACACACACACACACACACACAGACACACACACGCACACACGCACATACACCACGACCCTCGTTTCGATTCCCCCTCGATGTTAAAATATTTAGTCAAAACTTGACTAAATATAAAAAGGCTTTTTACGCAAACATTGTTCTAAAAATTCAAACCAATCATATACATGTTAAATCGCAGAAAAGTTGATTTCAAATATAACTTATTGTGAAGGCGATAATAGAAAGGTTTACTTTTTCTTCCTGACATTTTTAAGGCTGTTTAAAAAGTCACTGTTTATGTTTTCAAAATGCTTTGACACTTTGTTAATCAATGAATACCTCTCTGTCCCCGGCAAGACCTCGGTAGAATTGGCTGAATCTGTCATCCTCATCTGAAAAAAAAATAAGTGAAACATGCTAAAATTTCTTTTGTAATAAAACAAACAATTTTTAAAACAAGAACATTGCTAACACACACACACACACACACACACACACACACACACACACACACACACACACACACACACACACACACACACACACACACACACAAACACCGGCCGTTAAATCGATTGCTTATGCCAGTCAATCAAATGATTTACATGCAAAAAATAAATAATTTAAAAAAAAGATACAAATTAAAAAACAAACACAAACAAAAAGTTCAAAAGACAATTGGTAATAATTCTTACTGCGGTGAAGGTCAGGCATGGAAGATATGCTCTCGTTGTAGTTCCACGCTGCCTTTTTGCCAAACATGGAGGCTCCAGGCAGGCCGAACAAGTTCGCCATGGTTGGATAACTACCACTTTCACTGGAGAGAAAAAAATGAAAATAAACATCGAGATATGGTTGGCGTCAGTATGGTATGTTTAGGTGCGTACATGTGTGTGTGTGAGTGTATGTGTGTTTGTGCGCATGTGCATGTGAGCGTACGTATGCGTGTGAGCGCACGAGCACATGTGTGTACACGGTATAATGTAGAGGGAAAGAAAGAGAGAGAAGAAATAAAAGATAAGTGTAACTATAGTTCAAATGACATATTTACCATAATTAACATGTCAAGCAACCAATAAGACATTTTAAGATGCATTGTGATTCTTTAGCAATGCTTGAAAATTATATGTAACAGAAATATGTGTTTGTATATAAAAAAAAATAATAATAATAATAATCATGTTTTTCAATATAATCAGAGAGTACTGTTATATTTTGCCAGCTGCTTGATAATATTTCTTATACGTTTTGTAAAAGAAACAGCATGTAAAATTCCTTGAGAGAGAGAGAGAGAGAGAGGGAGAGAGGGAGAGAGAGAGAGAGAGAGAGAGAGAGAGTGTGTGTGTGTGTGTGTGTGTGTGTGTGTGTGTGTGTGTGTGTGAGTGAGTGTGTATGTGTGTGTGTGTGCGTGCGTGCGTGCGTGCGTGCGTGCGTGAGTGCGTGCGTGCGTTCGCGCGCGCGTGCGTGCGTGCGTACGTACTTGTGTGTACATGTGATTCGGTGAGCATTCTGTTTTGTTGTATTTAAATGTATTATGTGTTGGATGAACTCGAGCCAAGCAACATTCCTGTTTACTGCACATCGTGTGTCTTATGTCATTTGTGATCTACCTGACGTAGTCGTCCAAGATGACATTTTTTGCTCGTCTTCGTTTGTATCGGACGAGACAGAAGATGTTGACTGCAATGATCGCAGCCAATGGAATCCCGAGGCACACTCCGAGAATGATCTTCCACTCGTCTGAACCGGAATCTGTGTACATGTAAAACGTGAAATACTTCAGAATACACAAACAAAACAAGAAAGGTAGGTTAGTGGAACGTTTAACTGACAAAACAAACCGTTACGTTACAGCCCTGAAAGTGGCGAGTATTCAACTCGCCATGGCGAGTAGACACATGTAACTGGCGAGTAGAAATGTTCATCTACTCGCCAAATGCGAGTAAAGTTGCTGAAACAAATTGTTGGTTTGGCTAGTAAAGTTTGCTCTCTGGCTAGTAAATTTTCAGAATCACTAGCCAAAGGCTAGTACACAATTTTTGGGACTTTCAGGCCTGCGTTACGTTTTTGGATTTGTGCAATACTTCCATTACATGACTGCCATATTACGTATCAGTTCCGAACATTGCTATCTTCAACAAAATCAATACTCTGACCTAGAAAACACCCGCTGTATATAATACTGCCCGTTGAATTGCAGAAAGATGATTGATGATTGCTTCCATTGGAGATTATTTCTCTGTTTTGATCTAATTGTTATACCTTGTATTATTTTGTCATTGAATGTTTCTTTTATTCTAAATGTCTTATCATCGTCTGATAGCTACGGATCACAAGCAGATACGCATGCATTGTTGGAATAAGTATGTGTTTGACTGAATATATGCTTTGAAAATGATATTAGGTGTGAGTTTTATTCAACAGATCTGGCAATACTTTGGACTGGAGACAATAAAAATTGTTATATTTCGGTAATTTGAGATTAAACAAACTTAGGCCATTTGAACGATCATCAAAAGTATCGTTTACCCAGGCTGAAAAGATATACAGATGTCACTATTTTAGGATAATCTGAGTGTAATCTAAATAAATGCAACACCTATGAAAAACCTAATAAGAGAAAAGGAGCTACAATTTGTGAATAATGTGTAATAAGAGAAAGTGAAACTCTTACCTTCCGTCGGCCTGAAAAAGACAACAGATGACATTTTTAGACGATGCTTATATTCTTGATACGTCACAATTTTGGCGTACAAAAAACCACGTAAAAACTCTTAGTAAAAAAAACCTACCCAATTAATCAATCAATTAAAAAAAATGAATGCATTAATAAATAAGTAAATGAATGAATAGATAAATAGATAACTCAAAAAAACAAATAATAATTTAACATACACATTAATCAATCAATTGGTGAATTAATCAATGAATGTGCACACACTTTCAAAACACTGAAAATGAGAAAATGACCTTTCTCCGTATGCTTTATATCAATATGCACCGAATGCAGCACTACAAACCTCTCCCATGCCCACGGTTGAAAGTTCATTCACATTCGATATGATCATGATCTTGAATCAAAAATAATTATCGCCAAACACTAATACTGCATGAAGAATGACTTCAGACACCCAGAAAAAAAAGGTTGACTTGGAGGTATTTTTCTGACTTTATAACGTAAAAACGTCAGACAAAGTCAAAAGATTAAATATAGGGGAAAAATAATTATGTAGTCCATGCTTCTGAAGACTACTTGATTTAATGAAAATGACGTGTGTTCACTGTGTGCCGTGCAGTGTGAACATGCTGATGAAGAGCTTTCGTCGCACCAAAACATGCATTGTTTAAATCTGACGTCCAAGATCCCGAAAAAACATGACAAATATAATTATATTCAAACTGAAACAATTACACAAACTACACTTTACCCTTGGAGTCATCGCACCCTGCAACCCTCTCCACCCCCCCCCCCCCCCCCCCCAAGACTCAACACTGCATTCCCCTTCTTGGTTCAGCCGCCCCACCCCCAATTCGTACGCCGTCGTCATATGCAGATAACTTGTGGGCATACTCCTTATATAGCCCCTTGGTAGTCATGTCTCATACTGAAAGAACAGTGAGCATATTGGGCTTCTTTCAGTTTGACAACAATGCTCACACGAGAATCAATCTGAATATGACGGAAAATGTTTCTTGTTTCTTGACCTCGAGAACCAAGAAGGTCACGCAACAACGATTCAGCAACGATCTTATTTTTTATTTATTTTGTTCTGGTCCTTTTCTTTAACTATTCACATTTAAGGCCAGAGCTGGCACGGCAGATATATACGATTCAGAATCAATCGTGTTCTATGTTTTCAACTTGCAAAAAGTTGCATATTGAAAAATGCAAAAACTCACGTGCATGAGGGAGATCCATTTTCTTCAACACACTGACTCCCGTTGACACACGTGTGGATCGAGTTGAAAGCCTCACATACACCCACTTGACTGACTGTGGAACACAATCACATCCCACTCTCAGTCGATGCATAAACGCATTACATAATATGAACGTGACAATGTCAGTACTCCTGTTAGTAACGTATGATGGAGAGAGAGAGAGAGAGACAGGGAGAGGGTGGGACATAGATAGAGAGAGAGAGAGAGAGAGAGATTGAGAGAGAGAGAGAAAGAGAGAGAGAGAGGGGGGAGGGGGAGACAGAGTGAGACAGACAGAAAGAGTAGTAGTTATCGTTAGATGTGGCTGTGATATCCACATTTATCAGTCACAATGTCGAGAAAGGAGAAATCATATCAGATCGAAGCGTAAGCCTACGGTACGCGGATCGTATCAACTGATGCAGGAAATTGATGCATCCAAAACCAAGAATTTGATGCATCGTTTGGATGCATCAGAATTCTCGGGTTTTCCCGGAAAGTGCCGAGCAAAAAGCAAAATCTGAACCGGAATACGAAGCGAAACGAACTATTTCTATCAACTGATGCAGGAAATTGATGCATCCAAAACCACGAATTTGATGCATCGTTTGGATGCATCATAATTTTCTCGCCGAACACCAGTCAAAAACGATTCTTCTTCGGCCATGTTGAAAACGTCGGAAAACGAAAGTTTGAGTCGAAGGTCAAGGGCGTCACAACTTCGTGTGCACAAAAGACAAACCACAAACAAAACCAAAAATGCCTTAAATGCATTATGCCGTGACTTTTACTTGTTCCCTATTTAATGGTATGTTGTACGTTTATTTTTGTTTTATCTAACCAATCTGTTTATATTCGTCAAAATGTAATTTCAAGTTTTTCCGTGCTCAGGCATTTCGTACGGAAAGACCGGAAATGAATGATCTTTCGCATGCATACAAAACCGAAAGTGATGCATCAAAATGATGCATCATTTTCTGAAAGGATGCATCATTTTCGTATCGGATGCATCAGTTTTTGAAAATGATGCATCCTTTTGTGAAAATGATACATCAAATTGTGAAAATGATGCATCAAATCTTGGTTTTGGATGCATCAATTTGATGCATCAGTTGATACGATCCGCGTTCCGTACATTCCGTACGTATAAGCCGAGATCTGATATGTTTCCGCCTTTCGAGACATTGTGACTGATAAATGTGGATATCACAGCCACATTTAACGATAACTAATTTATTGCGTTTTGTTTTGGACAGCTCGCATTTTTCATGATCCGCTAACTTCGACCCTTATTTTTGATAATCACTGAAACTCGGCATGTAACCTCTACATCTCGGGGCTGGTGCGGTGTACACCATTGTGCCTGCAGACACTTTTGCTTCTATCTCGCTAGGGGGTGAAATCTCTTTCAAATTGTAGTCAAAGTTATCCAGTTGTCACAAGTGTCTGCTGCTTGTGTCTCTTGTTTTTCTGCGAAGGCCAAAAAAAAAGTTGAATGTTTCTGGTAACATGGCTACAAAAAATAGGGTAAGTACAAAGTAGGGATTTTTTTTTAATGATTTTTGTTTTTGTTTTGGTCAGGGTAGAAAATAACTATACAGTGACGCAAAGAGACTGGACTTACTATACAAAGAGAAAGACAACACATTACAAAACAAATAAGACAAAAGGGATGCGGGGTTATCCCCCTTGTGTCGTCTGCCGTCTGTTACTTTCGTTTTGGCGCTTTTTTTCTTTTTTTTTTTTACAAATGCAATAAAAAAAAAAGTCTAGGGTCGGGTGACCAGAAACATACAACTTTTTGGGGGGGGGCCTAAATTGCCATTCAATGCAACCCTCGTCGTAAGACTTCAGATCCAATTTCTAGGACACATGACTGCGTACAAAAGATTGGGCATGCTTTTCTGTTTTTTGACGATTTGCCTTTTCGCTTGTTGTGTACTCATTTCTTCATCAAATAATGTTTATGGGAAATATCTCGCTCCACTATTTTGAAGTGACCGTCTAAAGATGGCGCCCATAAGTGATTAGCCACTTCCTGCGAGAGATCACTTGGCTATGACGACTTCCTGCGATATATCATTTGATATAGGGTGCATGTTTGACAAATGGTCAGTTACAGTTTCGTCATGTGACCCGTAAAAACGAAATAAAGAGAATTATAGAGAGAGAGTGAGAGAAAGAGAGTGAGCAAAAGAGAGAGAGGGTGCGAGAGAGAGAGAGACATAGAAAGAAAGAGATAGAGTTAGTGAGTAAGAGAAGAAACAAGTCGCGTAAGGCGAAATTACTACATTTAGTCAAGCTGTGGAACTCACAGAATGAAACTGAACGTAGTCCTCCGCTAGTGCAAAAGGCAGTGAAAGTGACGAGCCTGTTTGGCGCGGTAGCGGTTGCGCTGTGCTTCATAGCACGCTTTACTGTACCTCTCTTCGTTTTAACTTTCTGAGCGTGTTTTTAATCCAAACATATCAAATCTATATGTTTTTGGAATCAGGAACCGACAAGGAATAAGATGAAAGTGTTTTTAAATTGATTTCGAAAATTTAATTTTGATCATAATTTGTATATTTTTAATTTTCAGAGCTTGTTTTTAATCCAAATATAACATATTTATATGTTTTTGGAATCAGGAAATGATGAAGAATACGACGCACGTAAATTTGGATCGTTTTATAATTTTTTTTTTCCTTCAAAATTTCAGATTTTTAATGACCAAAGTCATTTATTAATTTTTAAGCCACCAAGCTGAAATGCAATACCAAAGTCCGGCCTTCGTCGAAGATTGCTTGGACAAAATTTCAATCAATTTGATTTAAAAAAGAAGGTGTGACAGTGCCGCCTCAACTTTTACAAAAAGCCGGATATGACGTCATCAAAGACATGTATCGAAAAAAAGAAAAAAAGTCCGGGGATATCATTCCTAGGAACTCTCATGTCAAATTTCATAAAGATCGGTCCAGTAGTTTAGTCTGAATCGTTCTACACACACACACGCACAGACACACACAGACACACACTGTCACACACACACACACACACACACAGACACACACACACACACACACACACATACATACACACACACCCTCGTCTCGATTCCCTCTCTACGTTAAAACATTTAGTCAAACACACACACACACACACACACATACACCACGACCCTCGTCTCGATTCCCCCTCTACATTAAAACATTTAGTCAAAACTTGACTAAATGTAAAAACAAGTCGCGTAAGGCGAAATTACAACATTAAGTCAAGCTGTCGAACTAACAGAATGAAACTGAACTCACTGCATTTTTACAGCAAGAGCGTATACTCGTAGCATCGTCAGTCCACCGCTCGATGCAAAGGCAGTGAAATTGACAAGAAGAGCGGGGTAGTAGTTGCGCTGAGAAGGATAGCACGCTTTTCTTTATCTCTATTCTTTTTAACTTTCTGAGCGTGTTTTTAATCCAAACATATCACATCTATATGGTTTTGGAATCAGGAACCCACAAGGAATAAGATGAAATTGTTTTTAAATCGATTTCGGAAATTTTATTTTAATAATAATTTTTATATTTTTAATTTTCAGAGCTTGTTTTTAATCCGAATATAACATATTCATATGTTTTTGGAATCAGAAAATGATGAAGAATAAGATGAACGTAAATTTGGATCGTTTTAAAAACAAATTATTTTTTTTACAATTTTCAGATTTTTAATGACCAAGATCATTAATTAATTTTTAAGCCACCAAGCTGAAATGCAATACTGAATTCCGGCCTTCGTCGAAAATTGCTTGGCCAATTTGATTGAAAAATGAGGGTGTGACAGTGCCGCCTCAACTTTTACAAAAAGCCGGATATGACGTCATCAACAGTATTTATCGAAAAAAAGAAAATGTCCGGGGATATCATTCCCAGGAACTCTCATGTCAAATTGCATAAAGATCGGTCCAGTAGTTTGGTCTGAATTGCTCTACACACACACGCGCACAGACAGACAGACCCACACATACACCACGACCCTCGTCTCGATTCCCCCTCTATGTTAAAACATTTAGTCAAAACTTGACTAAATGGAAAAACAGAGACGGAGAAAAAAAATGAGATGATCACAGCCATAAACAGAAACACAGACTCTAAACTTACATGATTTTCCATCTGTCGTTGTGACATCAACCGTTCCAGATTGGTTGTTGAGCGAGAAACCCTGACCTCTGTCAAGCGTGCGGAGCGCTAACGTCAGCTGTGACGCTGATTGCTCAGACGTGTTCTTCCCCACCACTGCCGTCAGGTCAGCTATCACACTGCCCTGACTGAGATGATCACAAACCCAACATTTACATGCATCAACTACAATGACAACGATTTTTATCAAGCATACCTTATTCAGAAATGATTTAATCAAAATTATAATTTAAAATAAATTTGAATGAGAAACGCCTTCTCCGCCTTAACACATACAGCAGGCGACAGTATCAATCATATACACACTCTTCATCACGCCCATCAATCAGAGGTAAAGTAACCATTACATACAAAACCTTGTTCTCCTCCGCGGACATGGCGTGTCTTCTCATGCTGCATAAATATGCACAGATGAAGCGATCAGCAGTCACGTAACCTGTGACTGCTGATAACTAAAGGGAAATAACTTCAATTATTTCTGAAGATTACTACATCGAAGAAGAAGACGATTGGGGCTCCCCGAAGATGCTCTAACAAGAGTGTCTTGTGACCCCCGAGAGTGATTTTTAGGGAGTCCAAGGACCCCCTTTAGCGGAACTTTAGAGGGTCCTAAATCCAGGAGGACTTTGGGCAGTTCTGTGAGCCCTCTGTAAAAGCGTTATTTGTTACATCGGTTAGATTCATCCTTAAATTCGCGTCGGTACAGCTCCGTCAGAATGTTTTCTTCGTCTTCGAAAACCAGCAAAGTTTTTGTTCATTCTGTATGGAAATATCAGTTCAGACGGTACGCATGGTAAAGCAAACTTAGTGCGTCTTGGGGCCCGCTCTTTTCAAGTTGAAGGCGTCACAAGACCCCCTCCAATAAGTCCTAGTACAGAATTTTGGCTTCTTCTGCGTACAGGACGCAAAGACGCAAAAGCTTGCGGAGCCCGCTGACTAATAGCCGAATTAATTCATTGTAACACCAATAACTACATCAACGATGACGACGACGACGAAGAAGAAGAAGAAGAAGAAGAAGAAGAAGAAGAAGAAGAAGAAGAAGAAGAAGAAGAAGAAGAAGAAGAAGAAGAAGAAGAACAACAACAACAACAACAACAACAACAACAACAACAACAACAACAACAACAACAACGACGGCAACAAAATCCGGGGGAAAAGAATAACAGACATTGTTTTTTTCTCCTGCAATACAGAAACACTCTCAAAAACATACCTCAGATTCGAAACACAAACGTCAATAAGGGCGCTGACATTGGGTTTCAGGCGGTTGAACATCTGAAATAAAAACCGTTGTGAATTAGCTAGATAATTACTTTTTCCGTTCTTTTTTTTATTACATTTAACGTAGAGGGGGGAATCTAGACGAGGGTGTGGTGTATGTGTGTGTGTGTGTGTGTGTGTGTGTGTGTGTGTGTGTGTGTGTGTGTGTGTGTGTGTGTGTGTGTCTGTCTATCTGTGTGTGTGTAGAGCGATTCAGACTAAACTACTGGACCAATCTTTATGAAATTTGACATGAGAGTTCCTGGGAATGACATCCCCGGATGCTTTTTTCATTTTTTCGATAAATGTCTTTGCTGACGTCATATCCGGCTTTTTGTAAAAGTTGAGGCGGCACTGTCACACCCTCATTTTTCAATCAAATTGATTGACATTTTGGCCAAGCAATCTTCGACAAAGGCCGGACTTCGGTATTGCATTTCAGCTTGGTGGCTTAAAAATTAATTAATGACTTTGGCCACTCGCTAAAAAATCCATTAACAACCTGCTGGCGAGGCGCATTGATACCGCCTGACTAGTCTCGGTTAGCTTTGAGGGTCATTTTACAAGTAGGAAATATGAAGGCCAACGAAAAACCGAGACCATAAGGTATGCAAAGTGATGACGTCGAATACGTGAAGTAAGTTGATGCATGAATTCTTCCGGACTACGTTAGTCAATTCCAAAGATCGCTTTTGTGATGAAAGAATTTGTTTTAAAATTTGGTGTCCAGAAACCCGTCAAAAAAGAAGGAAAAATGTGTGTGAAAGAAAACAAAACAGAAGCAGAGTAATACGATAGGAATACGGAGACATATTTCTTGGGACTTGATCTTTGCCGGAAGGTGGACTAAAGTAGTATGTGAACATTTCCGAACCAATTCTGTATGTTTACAACCGCATGAAAGCAGGAAACAGATCGTCGTCAGATTGAATTACAATAACATTAACATGCTTCCACTTGAAATTTCTCGGTCTTCATCGTGGATTGACGCCCTCCCAAAGTCTAATTGAAGCCCTCCGTCGCTTCGCTCCGTCGGACTTCAATTAGCTTTTGTCGGGCGTCAATCCACGATGACGACCTCCAATTTTCAAATGGAAGCATGTTAATGTGTAATCATTAATATTGTTCTCAGCCTACTCTTTAAAACTGTTAATATTTAAGGCCAGAGAAACAAGCACACACACACCCACCCACACACACACACACACACACACACAAACACACACAAACACACACGCACGCACACATGCACAGGTTTACCTTTACACACACACACACACACACACACACACACACACACACAAGCCCCCTCCCCCCACACACACACAAGCCCCCTCCCCCCCACACACACAAAGACAGGCTTACGTTTTGTTCCAACTCTTCACTGAGGACCATGTACTGCGAAGATGTTGGGTCACTCAAGTTGGACACATTATTAATGTTTACTCTGGCAATGAATGGAATGGACACTCCCTCACGAAAAAAGTTTCCAAGGTCACAAGAGTTGAGCCCTTTAAGACAATGAACCAAAACAGTGTCAGTGATAAGATGAGATCATGACTCAATCTTGACAATGAAAAACATTAGCCATTGTAGAGTTGAGCCCTTTAAGACAATGAACCAAAACAGTGTCAGTGATAAGATGAGATCATGAGCCAATCTTCACAATGAAAAACATTCGCCATTGCAGGGCTCCCCATGGACAGCCCTCGTACAGGGTCCCGGGACCCCCACTTTTAATTTGTAGAGGGTTCTTGAACCCCCTCAGCGGAGTTTTAGATTGTCCTGATGGTCCAGAGGCCACAACAACCCTGTTGAACGTATAATAACAATAACAATAATAACAATAACAGCACTTTATTGTCCATTAAAATATTACATAAAAATGGAAATTTTTCTTCGGCACACCCTGCCTGCCTGCCTGTAATACATTGTGATCAAGCATAGGTGTGCTTTGAAATATGTTTCTACTTGACTTCCTGTACGTTTACTGTCAGTACCTACGGGACGTACAATAACGGATACTTAGTGCGTCCCAGGACCCACTCATTTTTAGGTTAAGTGCGTACCGGGACCACCACCATGAATTTTTAGTACGTGATTTAGGCTTCCAGTGCGTATAGGACGCAGCGACGCGCAGTTAGGAGAGCCCTGTTACGCCCCATTTTGTCGCATCGGCCCATTTTGACGCATTACGACAAAATGGGTTACTCTCATGCCCGATTTTATCGCACATTGCCCATATTGTCGCACCTGCGACAAAATGAGCCGCGAGAGTAGATATTTTGATGTTTAGCTCAGGAAGGCCAGTCCCGTTTTCTTACTCGCATCAGCATAAAAACACCTGGTTCCAGTGTGTGAGTGGGTATGTGCATACTTGTGTGTGTATACATTTTCGAGTGTCTCCCCATCTGTCTGTCAGTCTGCCTGTCTGTCTGTCTGTCCGATCGTCCGTCAACTTCAAACTTGTTCACCCGATAGTTAGTTGTTAGAGATTTTCAGAAGGGGTTAATGGGCACATGTTTCTGTCTGTCTGTCAGTCTGTCTGTCTGTCTGTCTGTCTTTCTGTCTGCCCATCTGTCAGAGTTACCATTTTTCCATCACGAAGGTTGTGAGATATTGGATAGATTTGGGTGCAATGTCTGGCGACATTACCCACAATTTCGAGTGTCTCTCCATCCGTCTACATCAAACTTTTTCACACGATTTTTGGATGTTACCAGTTTGACAGAAATGGTTAATGGGGACATGTATCTGTCTGTCTTTCTGTCTGGTTATCTATCAGAGTTACCATATTTCCATCACGAAGGTTGTGAGATATTGGATAGATTTGGATAACAAATAATGTTCAGCCATGGTGTAATGTGAATGATCCTCCCTCTTAGTGTGTGTGTCTGTCACTCAAGAATAAAATTACTCAGAGAGAGAGAGAGAGAGAGAGAGAGAGAGAGAGAGAGAGAGAGAGAGAGAGAGAGAGAGAGAGAGAGAGAGAGAGAGAGAGAAAGAGAGGGAGAGAGAGACAGAGAGAGAGAGAGAGAGAGAGAGAGAGAGAGAGAATTGAATTGAATTGAACTTTATTTGACAAGGATTAAGATTTAAGGCCTTGGGACGCACAGACACACAATGATAAAATTTTAAATTTAAAAATTAAAGTTAAAAAGTTTACCACCAAAAGAAGGTCAGAAAACTTCAGCACGTGATGATAAAGATGACGATGATGATAGAGAGAGAGAGAGAGAGAGAGAGAGAGAGAGAGAGAGAGAGAGAGAGAGAGAGAGAGAGATACAGAGACAGAGAGACAGACAGACAGACAGACAGACAGAGACACACATAGAGAGAGACAGAGAAGGAGACACCGAGAAAGAGACAGAGACATGGAGAAAGAGAGAGACAGAGAGACAGAAACAGAGAGAGAGACACACACACAGAGAAAAAAAGAGAGAGAGAGAGAGAGAAGACAGACAGAGACACACATAGAGAGAGAGACAGAGAGAGAGACCGAGACACAGAGAGAGAGAGACAGAGACAGAGACAGAGAGAGACACACACAGAGAAAGAAAGAGACAGAGAGACAGAGACACACATAGAGAGAGAGACAGAGAAAGAGACACCGAGAAAGAGAGAGAGACATGGAGAAAGAGAGAGAGAGAGAGATAGAGAGAGAGACAGAGACAGAGACAGAGAGAGAGACAGACACACACAGAGAAAGAGAGAGAGAGAGAGAGAAGACAGACAGACAGAGACACACATAGAGAGAGACAGAGAGAGAGAGACCGAGACACAGAGAGAGACAGAGAGAGAGAGAGAGAGAGAGAGAGAGAGAGAGAGAGAGAGAGAGAGAGACGAATATACGTGTGGATGGATGGATGGAAGAATGGATGTATGGATGGACGGACGGACGGATGGACGGATGGCAGACGGACAGAAGGACTAACAGATGGCTGAAGTGGGGACTCTCTGACTGACTGACTGACTGACTAACGGACGGACAGAAGGATGGGAATGTTTGCATACACCATGTCTTTAAGCAACGGGCTTGTTCAGCAAGTACGACAAATTAGGGTATGAGAGTAGACCCATTTTGTCGGAATGCGATAAAATGGGCCGATGCGATCAAATGGGGCATGAGGGTGGCCCATTTTGTCGTTTGCCGAAAAAATTGGCCCATTTTGTCGTAATTTGTCTAATGCGATAAAATGGGCCGATGCGACAAAATGGGGCGTAACAGAGCCCTGTATTGAAGAGTTGAACCCTTTAAGACAATGAACCAAAAGATGAGCCCATGAGCCAATCTTCACAATGAAAAACATTAGCCGTTGAAGTATTGAGCCGTTTTTGGTAGACTGTGAATAAGTGTGCATAATCAAAAACCAAGAAAGGTAAGTTGTTGGAACGTTGTTGTTGACAAACTTGCGTTACAGTCACCAATGTATCGACCCAACGGTCTTTTAAGTGAACAGACAAACAGATATTACACTAAACTTATCTTCATGAAATTCAGTATTCGCCCACTCGCCAGGAAGACGAGCGAATGAATGCATTTGTATATGTGCAGATATGAACCAGTGTACTGAAAACATCGACTTTGTGTGTGCAGATATTGACGTGTGCACTGACAACACTGACGGGTGTCAACAGGTTTGCAACAACACCCAAGGTGAATACAAAATGTCCAGAGAAATAGCAATATATCTAACATTGACGGACTGTGTGATGATATCTTCTGCTATTGATCTGTTTCGACAGTGATATCAAAATCTCAACAGACCATAGTATGAGTTTTTCTAATATGCTGACTGTTAGCAAATGATAACAGACATGTCGAGATAATGGATTATCAGCATAAGCCGGAGACGAATGTTGATATCATTTTTGAGACATGTCTGTTATCGTTTGCTAACAGTCAGCATATTCGAAATAACGGTTTTATTACCGTCTATTTCGACCAAAAGAAATTTTGAAGCGACCCCGCGAATTAGACGGAACATCCGCAATGGGAACTTGGTAGATCCTATCTGATTATGCCTGTCACTCAAAGCATTCTCGTTGCCTGGGTCAGCCAATCAGAGTTACTCACCTGACGTGATGAATATTCACAGATCAAATGCGTTAACACCATAATCTCACAAAATAAACCATGTTGAACATGCGTTTCCGTTGCTTCAATATCTCTTTTCCAACTTAGTGCAACAGATTTCGAAACGACACCAGAGAGAAAGGAAATGACGTAAAGATATATTTGATGTCAATTAAATGACGCAATTTCACTTGAATCGTCAGAACTTTGACATGACATTTTGAAGTGAGTGGGGTCGGCATTGCAAACGCAGAGGGAGGGTGGTGCCTTGCCGTTCTGTAAAGGGCCCACCGACAGAACTGGCTTTTCGGTATTTTTCATATAAAGAGTGTAGTATCTGACAGTATTTGAAGTGTCATTCTTTAAAATAAATCACGCTGATATTGTTAGTTCCAATGTTTACCTTGTCTTGTTAATTCTTAGCGTGATAAACAAAAAAGGTCCCTGCCTGAACGTTATAACATTTAGAGGGTCACCTAGAATCAGTCCTGATTGGTCAAAAAGCCATATTGTGCACTGGAATGGTAATAACAGAAGATATCATCACACAGTCCGTCAATATTGGGTGCTATATTAACTGAGTATTCAACTAACGAAACATCGTTAAACGTATACTGTCCACGACGCCTTTTTGGAAAAGTTTTCTGGCCTTGAGAATTATAACAAACCTTTGCCTTAGTTTTACAGAGATGCACCTGCAATCCTTTATTCAAAAATATCCCCTGAAACTGAAATGTATGGAATATGAACACCTAAATGATGGAGGGAAAAATACAATCATACACGTACGTAAAAAAAACAAAACAACAACAACAAAACCTACATGCAAAACACTAGTGTATGTTGGAGTTGCACTATTTTGAATAATAAAACGGTTGTGAATACTGGAAGAAGTCTGACTTTTCAGTGTCATAGTTTTAATCTAGTTCATCGACATAATTGGCCGGTACCAGTGTTTAGACATACGACGAGCAGACGAACCCTGATGCAATTCATTAAATCAAACCCGGAATCTAGTAAATGCCAGAAAGTTCCGCTGCTGTCACCGACAGATGACCAATAGGATTGGAAGAAGCAAAAGTAAATTCGGCGTGCATTTAAATTACTGACCGGCTATGAAGAGAGATATCTTACTCATTTGGGTGAAATGCATCACTTCGTGATGTTTTGGGTATATAAATAGTGGTTCGGAATGTGCCACTCTATTTGAGTTGAGACAAGAAAAAAACAATAACAGCACACACACGCATGCACGCAGGCACACACACACACACACACACTCACACACACACACACACACACACACACACACACACACACACACACACGAGCTGCCTTACAGTACGACGATACCCAATTTTCTACTATTTTTCCTGCATGCGTGTATCCATGTTTTCAAGCCCTGAGCCTTTCGCTGTGAACTTGGGTTCTTTATCCTGCGCATGCGTGCACACGGAAGGGAGTCTGCACAAAGTGGACTCTGGAAAATAAATCCCTCGCCGAACAATCGACCTCACGCCTTTTGTGACAACTAGTTTTGAATCCATCACCACCGACTGAGCTATCATGTTCCCGATGTGTTTCCCGAAAGGTTTAGCTCGAAAGTACGTGTTTGGAGATTTTATGTTGATGTTATCAGGTGAGTAATTGGCTGATGCTAGGCAACGAGAGTCATGTGACTGACAGACATAGCTCAATTCGATCCACTGGGCGAAAAGTGGCGTTTTGTAACTTACAAAACTACTAAAAATCCCAACAAAACTTCAAGTTTCAATGGGTTTATTACATTTTGGTGTTCACGACAACGCCAGATTTTAATTAGATTTTGTTGAAGTTGTCGCGGCGATATTGCCTGAAATTTCAGCGCGTTTTGCGACAGTCAAAACATCATGTTAGACCATGTTACAGCATGTCTGTAACATGCAAAATGTCAAGTTTTGATGGCGTTAAAGCTTTGGTGGTGCTACAGCTTGCTTGTAATGTGATTAACATCATGTTATTGCTGGTTTAACCCGCAGCACCCCCATCCTGAACTGAGTAAAATGAGTTACTTCCCTTCGGGTCTCATGTATCCCTGACAGGATGCCTATGTTTTCCTTCGATGGAGAAGAAATCGACTTTTTACATACAGTATTTAGAGCTTTTCGTAATGTGTTATTGATATAAGCAGATTCGCGATCATCGATAATGATTTTTCATGGTGTTGTGTAATTTTTAAATTACAAAGGAATTGATATGTAAAACAGTTTCAAGCGAGCTATCTTTCTCGGGTGTATTTACTGTGCAAACAACTCTAAATATGGCAAAAGTGTCACATGATAATCAACTTTGGCTACGAAGCAGACGACACTTTTTTCCGTAACCAGTTGGGAGGGATGCAACAATAGTGGCGTCTCCTTCCCACAGCAGTCTCATGTGCTTAATTCTGAAATCTTCTTCGGCTTTGATTTTGGACAGTTCAGCTCAGTTCAGATGTGGTCTTCAAGTAAAGCGTCTTTTCTAAGTCGACAACAGGTCCTCAGAGTATTCACAAAATTATATGGTACTGGAAGCCTCCTTGCATGTCGACGAAAAGATGTCCTCGCCTATGTGAAGAAGTACCCTTCAGCGGAAACCGTCGGCTGGAGAACCTATGTAAAACATAATATGAGAGACAAGATTTTTTTTTTATTTCAACAGGAAAACAAAGAAAGATGTAGAGAGGCACCTCCCCCCTTCCCCTCGCCTTAAGACCCAACTCTTTGAGTTTGACATCCTGATTTATCACAATTTTCTGTTCACAACACAGTCAAAATGAAAAACACATGTGAATGTACTTATGCTCAACTGTGTTTGTTTTTGTCTCTGTTTGTTCCCAGCATACTTTGATACCATGAATCGAAAGTGAAGCGTACCTTCGCAAAATGGCGTCGAATGACGCTCCGAGTGTTGATGCGGTTCAGTGTCGAATATGTGAAAATGTAATCTACGTCACAGCAAAGGCCGTGCAGCATCAGATTGTTTTCGTTTCTTTGTACTCCTATAATCAACTGCTCTGCGTTCCTATCGCTAACCGGCACGGTTGGCCTAGTGGTAAGGCGTCCGCCCCGTGATCGGGAGGTCGTGGGTTCGAACCCCGGCCGGGTCATACCTAAGACTTTAACATTGGCAATCTAGTGGCTGCTCCGCCTGGCGTCTGGCATTATGGGGTTAGTGCTAGGACTGGTTGGTCCGGTGTCAGAATAATGTAACTGGGTGAGACATGAAGCCTGTGCTGCGACTTCTGTCTTGTGTGTGGCGCACGTTATATGGCCCGTCGCGATATAACCTTGAATGGTTGAAAACGACGTTAAACAACAAATAAAGAAAGAAAGAACCTGATATGGCCCTTCGTGGTCGGCTGGGCGTTAAGCAAACAAACAAACAAAATTCTATCGCTAAGTGGTGTCGAATGGCAAATTCGCTTCGCGACCGGAAGTTAAAGCCGGAGTGTATACAGTGGTTAGGTCTTGTATACACTTGCGTATAGCCAGTGCGTTAAATGTATACCCCGCTGATGCAAACCAAATGTATAAATTACAGTACTACTATTAGCTGGTCATTCAAACCAGAGCTTGTTTAAGGCTAGCTAGTACTAGCAGTAGTAATGATTTAGTATAAGTAGTATTACTAGTAGAACTAGTACTAGAACTACTAGTGCTAGTAAATTAGTGCACACAATAACAACCATGGCACTGGCAGAATACAGATCAAAACAATATCATTATCAGCCTCGCCATGGGTTGGCGTCCCATCAAAATGAATCACTGAATGAATTACGGACTGAATCAAACTTCGAAGTCATCATTACAATTTTTCACAACGATTTTTCAGAAAAAAAAGCCAAGTTTACTTGAAAAAATGTATCATTATAAGTATGACAGTGTGGTACCGACGTACTGTATTTGGGTCGAGACAGAGACTACGTTGAAATTTGATACGAGAAGCCCAAAATGTATCACTATAAGTATGACAGTGTGGTACCGACGTACTGTATTTGGGTCGAGACAGAGACTACGTTGAAATTTGATACGAGAAGCCAAAATGTATCACTATAAGTATGACAGTGTGGTACCGACGTACTGTATTTGGGTCGAGACAGAGACTACGTTGAAATTTGATACGAGAAGCCAAAATGTATCACTATAAGTATGACAGTGTGGTACCGACGTACTGTATTTGGGTCGAGACAGAGACTACGGCAATAGCCCTATATACCCCCACCGAAAACTATTCTCAAACGGAACGAAACCGATTCTGGTTTGATATTCAGGGGAGAGAACCACTTCAAGTAGACTGAACATGAATGCAGTGCTACTCTCCCCTGGACTGTCTATATATATGTACTCCCGATATACCCCCAACTCAGTACTTTCTGTACATAGCGCAAAGAAAGATATATATAAAACATCAGAAGTTGTGAAAGAAACAATTGAAAGTCAGAAGAGACTTTCTTCTGAGATTTGTTAAAATCTCTTAGCAGAGCAAAAGAGAGAGGAAAAGAAGAAAAAAGAAAATAAATAATGTGTCCCTTCACAGACAGCCCTATTGGGGAAATCAGACCCTCCTCGGACGGGACCGAGTTTCACAAAGAGAATCTGCCCCGAGGGGAGAGTATCAACAGAGGAAACTAGTCCAGAGGAGGACCATTGTTTTAGTATAATTATGATTAAAGCCGATTTTTGATTTTTGTCAGATAATTTACAAATTATTATAAATTATTATTATTATTATTATACTAAAATATAATGAAATATAGATTTATCCCATGACCTCCCTTCTTTGTCTCTGTAAATTATTTTACAACAATGTTAAAGAATGTAAAAATTTGCCATGGTTGTTCTTGTGTGCACTAATTTACTAGCACTAGTAGTTCTAGTACTAGTTCTACTAGTAGTACTACTTATACTAAAATATAATAAAATATATATATATATATATACACAGCATGACTGACAAACTAGACCATTCCACTCAAAACGGAAAGAACTGTATTACTGTGACGTCTTTGTGAGTCTCTCTCTCTCTCTCTCTCTCTCTCTCTCTCTCTCTCTCTCTCTCTCTCTCTCTCTCTCTCTCTCTCTCTCTCTTTCTCTATCTCTGCGTCTCTTCTATGTGCCTCTGTCTGTCCCACTCTCTGTCTTCCCATATCTACGGAAAGATCTGTAGTAAGTCTCTCTGTGTGTGTCTCTCTCTGTCTTCTATCTGCCTCTCTCTGTCCCACTCTCTGTCTGCCTATATCTACAGAAAGAGACAGAGGCACATAGAAGAGACGCAGAAATACAGAAAGAGACACTCAGAGAGAGAGGGGCCGGGAGATATTTAAATAGGTCCCCCAATTTTTAGTATCTACCCCCCCCCCCCCCCCCCCCCCCCCATACATGGACTCCCCTTACTTTCACTCTCATTTCCCCCAAAAAGATCCCTTTTGAGTGGAATGTTCAAGTTTGTCAGTCATGCTGTGTATATATATATTGTTATATATGTACTCCCGATATACCCCCGACTCAGTACTTTCGGTACATAGCGCAAAGAGAGAGTTGGGGGTAATTCGGGAGTACATATATAGAGAGTTCTTCAGGGGGGAGTAGCACTGCATTTGCCTATTCAACTTGAACTGATTCTCTCCCCTGAATATCAAACCAGAATCAGTTTTGATCCGTTTGAGAACAATTTCCGGTGGGGGTATATAGGGATATTGCCGATTTTTGCTGGGGTACGTAGTCATAAACATGTCCATAAAGCTTGGTTTTGAAACATTTCTAAGCACAAGATTCCCTCATTCTCGAGTTCGATTTCAGCGCCACATCCGATAATAACATTCAACTGCGCATGTGCGACTTTTCCACACGACCAACCACAGGCCGCTGACTGATCTAAACATGCAGACACAAGCACAGGCGCCTCAGTCATGGTAATAACCCGATAGACACAACCATGTTGTTGTTGTTGTTGTTATTGTTGTGTTTTGTAGTTGTTTCATGTTCAGATGGTGAGGCCGTTATGGAGGAAGGTGTGCCGAAAGCAACTAATTAAAAGTGTGTGTGTAAACCGTGATGATGTGTGTCAGTGTGGGTGTGTGTGTGTGTGTGTGTGTGTTTGTGTGGGTGTGTGCATAGCATCGTAGTGCACATGGTGCCTGTGTGAGCGTGTGTGCGGGGTGTGTGTGTGTGTGTGGCGTTTCAAGTGGGGGCCGGAGTAAAGTGTATTTGCTATCGAGTCAGTCCAAAATGCAACTGACCTTGAGTTTTGCAAGGCAGTACAACTGATAACTTCTATCAATCAATCACACGAGTAATCCACTGTCGAAACTTTGAATACACATGATACAATCGTGACTCAGAAAAAAACCCGCAATAGATTTCGCGATGGCTCTCTTCGTATCTGCATTGACCCCCAGCCTTTGAATGCTGCGCTCATGAGAGAGCATTTCAAACTCCCAACGCTTGATGACTTCCTGCCCAGCCTGCAGAACGCAAAAGTGTTCACAAGACTTGATGTGAAGGAGGCATTTTGGCATGTGCGTCTGGACGAGCCATCGAGTATGTTGACAACCATGATCACACCTTTTGGCAGGTACTGATGGTCCAGACTGCCGTTTGGCCTCTCGGTGAGCAGTGAGATTTTCCAGAAGCGACTCACTGAGGCTTTGGATGGACTCGATGGAGTTGTCTGCGTAGCCTATGACATCGTCGTCGTGGGTCGTGGTGGCGACAAGAGTGAAGCTGGAAAGGACAATGACAAGAATCTAAACGATCTGCAAAAGAGGTGTGCTGAGAGACACATCAAGCTGAATGACAAGAAGGCTGACGTCCGGAAAGACGAAATCACGTTCATGGGTCATCGTATCTCGTCTACAGGTATTCAACCGGATCCAGCGAAGGTATCTGCAATCCTCAACATGCCACCCCCCACCGACGTCCAAGGAGTTCGAAGGCTGTGTGGTATGGTTAAGTACCTGTTACGATTCACGCCCAACCTGGAGCCAATAAGAGCGCTGACAAAGAAAGACTGTCAGTGGGCGTGGACGAAAGAATGTGACCAAGCGTTCGAGACTGTGAAGAAGAAAATGACAAGCACGCCGGTACTGGCATTCTTTGATCCAGAAAAGGAACTCGTGATTCAAGTCGATAGCAGTAAAGATGGTCTTGGGGCAGCAATTCTGCAAGACGGCAGGCCCCTGGAGTACGCTTCAAGAACTCTGAGTCCGGCTGAGAAGAACTGGGCCCAGATTGAAAAAGAGACACTCTCTTTAGTGTTTGGCTTGGAGCGTTTTGACCAGTACACCTTCGGTCGCAAAGTTCGTGTCCAGAATGACCACAAACCGCTAGCAGCCATCCTCAGAAAACCGCTGAGTCAAGCTTCGCGGAGGATACAAAATCAAGCTCTCATGATGAGACTCCATCGACACGACATTGCCTTCAACTACGTACCTGAAAATCAGCTCTTTATTGCTGATACACTGTACCTTCCTGACCCTGGAACGGATGTGCGAGTTTTTGCCATCAACTCGCTAATGGACATGCCTGACAGAACAAGGGTGAGAGAAGCGACGCAGAATTACCCAGATCTGCAGACACTGCTACATGTCATCAGAAACGGATGGTCTGAGAGGAAAGAAGATGAGCCAATCAGACTGTATTTTGACATCCGCGACACCCTCGGATAACAGCGTGGTGTTGTTCTAAAAGGGGAGAGAGTGCTGATACCCAGAGCCATTAGAGGAGAAATGAAGAGGAGATTACACGCAGCTCATTTGGGATATGACAGCATGCTGAGGCGGGCCCGGGAACTACTGTACTGGCCAGCCATGGCCAAGGACATCAAGAACGTGGCAGATCACTGTGAACCATGCCAGCAGATGAAGCCAGAGAACCAAAAAGAGACACTGACACAGCACAGTGACGAGCATGCACCATGGATGAAGATCGGGATAGACCTCTTTGATCTCGATGGACGTCAATATATGATGACAGTGGACTATTTCACTTCTTTCATCGAAGTGGATCAGCTGAAAGGTATCACTGCGAATGATGTGATCGTGAAACTGAGAGTTCTGTTTGCACGTTACGGTATTCCAACCGAACTGATGTCTGATGGTGGTCCCCAGTTTACTGCTGCAGAATTTCAGTCCTTTGCCAGTCGCTGGGGCATTACTCATACAATGTCGTCGCCTCTATACCCTAAAGCAAACGGCAAAGCAGAAGCGGCAGTGAAGACGGTCAAACACATGATGATGAAATGCCTTCAGGACAATACAAACGTCTACGATGCGCTTTTGGAGCTGCGCAACACCCCACAGCAGGACACGAAGCTGAGCCCAACTCAATTAATGTTTGGGCGACTGACAAGGTCAAGACTGCCGGCAGCTACGAACAAGCCAGTAAGCAAGACGCAGACACAGAAGGCTAGGCAGAAGTGACAGAGGAGGCGTCAGACAGTAAAGCAGAGCTACTAAAGAGGTGCCAAGGACTTGACCCCGGTCTCGAATGGACAACCAGTCTACTACACGCATCGTGAAGGACAAAGATGGCAGAACGGGACGGTACAACGCGAGCATTCGAATCGATCTTACATTGTTGAGGGTAGAAGTGGAGCAACTTACAGAAGAAACGGATCACACATTTGCCCTACAAGATTCAGCCAGAGCCTGTACCTGAAGTGCAACAGAATGATGAAGGACACCAAGTGGTAGCTGTCCCTGACAACACAGAAACAGCACTACATCCTACCCCGGATCTGAGACCTGTCGACATTCCTGCAGAAGTATCGACCATACCAGTGCGTCCTCGGCGAGCCCGCAAGAAACCACCCTGGATGATTGACTATGACCCAACCTAAAGAGAACAATTCTGCGTTGCAAGTGCCCAAGACAGTGATGTTGAGAACAATTGAAAACAAAGGAGTGACATACACTCTCAGACAAATCAGAGTGATCTGTGTGTAGAAAGAAAACTGTTGGATGGAAGTTTTTAATTTTGGTTCATGATTATTTACTTTTCTGTTTTCCTTATGTTGTTGTTTTCTGTTTGTTGTTGTTTTTATCTCACAATCACATACATATTAATGGTTTATTGTGCAAGATTAACATTCTTTATTGACAATGAGAAAGGGGGATAGTGAGTTGAATTTGCATAAGTATGCAATTTATTCTAATTTCTTTTTGAGCATTGTGTTTTGCCAGACGGCCAGATGTTTTGCTTATTGTTTTTTCTAAGTTCGAATTGTGTTGTGTTGTTTAAAAGTACAATAGGTTTTTATCAAGTGCATAATGATTGGGGTTTTAATTTGCATTGTTTTATTCTTTATTGTATTTTGTTTCGTTACCAAGCTAACTTGTTGAAAGTGAAGGGGATGTTGATGGGCTGAGGTCCATTTTCGTATCCATGTTTTATACTTGTGTTTTGCATATACGCATGTGAGGCTATGCTGCAGCTAGCTCCGCGTCTATCATGAGTTGTTCCCCTTGTCGTCTTCGAAAGTAAAGATGTCGGAACTATAGAAGCCTCGAGTCTGTCCTTTGTTTGTCTGTCCAAGTCAAGTTAACAGTAACGAAAAGCTTTAATGCGCATCTAAAAAACAGAGTTCGCAGTTATTTAAGAAGACTTCTTGTTAAAAAAAATATTTAAAATAAAAATAACAAAAACAGACTACGTTTGTAAAACATAGATATTCAATGAATGTCTAGAGCTGGTAAAACGCACCGCAACCGTCTGAAGCGTTTGTTGCAAAATTAAATATATAATCAGATATTAAGGTCAACACTTTTAAAAACTGAATGACGATAACTATAGAAGATAGAATTGAAAGCTATTTTGTCAACCGGTAAGCACGCACTATAATTCTAATACTGGTTTTAGTAACTTTGTAAAATATCTTGGGCAGTTACACAAACCATTTGGGAAACAGGTGTAATCGTATAACTGATCTCTCCAAATGAATTTCAAAATGTTTTCTGAATTCAGGCTTTATTGAAACAGAATAATAAGCATGCCTCAGGTCCACTGAAACACCCTTTGTTCATAAGTCTTGTAGCTGACGTCAGATTTTCCATTTTGAAATGTTCATACTGCACTGACTGATTAAATTCTTTCAAATTTAATATCATTAGAAAAGTTCCATCTGGTTTAATCTCCAGAAAAACAGGAGATATGATTTCGTCCTTTTCATTTTTAGATTTTTCTATCACTTTTATACCGAGAGGCATAAATTCCGCAAACGGAACTTTAAAAAATCACAAAAAATCAACTCAGTGGTGAATGTTTTCAATGTTTGAATATTTTATTTATTGGCCATTTTA
The DNA here is from genome assembly GCF_037325665.1 of Littorina saxatilis. Taxonomy (NCBI): domain Eukaryota; kingdom Metazoa; phylum Mollusca; class Gastropoda; order Littorinimorpha; family Littorinidae; genus Littorina; species Littorina saxatilis. Next base: position 30,946,698 of record NC_090258.1, read on the forward strand.
GTGTTTATAAACCTTCGCTTAATTGATTTTGAATAGAACATCATGAAATGACAATTTTTCAAAAAAAGTGACTGAGTCCAAGCGCAATGATTTCGGAAAACGTTCAGTGTTCATCACGTTCAATGCTTTGGCCAGCTTTAAGCATTCCAATCGCTTGCTGTCTCTCTCCTTCATCAAGTCGTGGCATGATTGCGATATCTGGATACAGCCAAACAGCCAGTTGCATTTTATAGGGCCATACACTATCTTTTTTACGTTATTGTCTCCCGTTCAGCCCATTGTCTTTATTAGCACAGTGAGCTGTGGCTGGATCAGCAATACTGCAAAGCGCACGCTGACAGCGTGAAACATTTGCTCCAACACTCAAGCTGTCAACTACAAATTACAGGTTCAATCTGATTTTCGTTTGAGAGCAAAATCGTTCAATGCACTATTTGCAGAATGTATGCCTTTCAGTATATATTGAAACATTTTTGAAAACATATTCAAATATTTTTGAACTTCTTTTAATCTGATTTTTGGGAACTTTTTCCGTATCTAGCCTAATCCTGAGAATTCTCTCAGTGGCATTTCAGCCCTCATTACCATGTTCAAAATGAATGGATCTGAGGTCAGCTTTTTCCATTCTTGAATAAAATGTTGTATTCCACCTGCTTCAAATGGATTATGTGCACTTATCAGTTTTGGATAGCATACCTTACCTGTTAGTCTTGGCTGTGCACTGGTTTCAGTCAGGCAGATTGGTAAATCGTCATGCCACCCTGGCTGTGGAAGCTTCTGCCTCGACTGCGGGAGTATCTTCCTCTGGTTCGGCTGCGGGTCCAGCCTTGTCCCCCTCCTCTTCTCCTCTGGTCGAATCCCATTTTTTTGCTCGGCCACCTCTGAATGGGGCAAACTTACTTCCCTTGACGACTGGGTGTCTGATGACAATTTTTTTTAATATTTTCTGTTGAACTGAGGTGCTGACAGAATCTCCATTCTCCTAACCATAGACATTTCATGATTCGCCTTCAGTACTAGGCCCATTGCATCTGTCAGATACTTCACTTGTTCTTTTGCATCTGTCATGTCCTTTCCAACGCACACGTTTGCAGCATTCACCAAGGCATTCGTTGCTGTCAGCACGATTCTTTGGATCTGTTGACTGCGTAAGTCTTCACTTTTAGCGATATGATCCATAGTGTCCCACACTTCAGGATTTACCCTCGGCACAATAACTGCTACGATTTTCGGGCGCCTGTGTTCGAAGAATTTCTCTTTCATTTTTGCGTCATGCATTTTTCCCTTTGCCATAATGAGAACGATTTTCACCAGTTGGTCTGAAACTTCGTCACCCAGTTCTTCCTTAGATTCGTAATCTTGTTGAATAGATCTGAGTGTCTCAGCATCACCGGGATTTTCACACATTTTGTCACTGGTGTTCGACTTGGAATGCGTAAGATGTTCTATTTGGCAGTCTAGATCTTTGTCGTCATCGGACACATCATCTCTCTTTCTTTTATTTGCAGGAAGTTCTAACTGATTGTTCTGAACACAACTCTGATTCAGACTATCTTCATCTTCCACTATTTCTCCTTCTTTACAATCCCATTTTTGCAGGGCACGAAGAATTCTTTCGTTCTGTTTCTTCATTTTTTCCCAATCTTCTGTTGGTAGTTGAATCACCTCTGGTGGAGGTTTCTCTTTCAGTTTTTCAGCAAGAACAGGCTTCTGTTGTTTTCTTTGCGTAAGTGGAGGGGAGGCTTCCTCCACATCCGAATCTGTCTTTAACAAATGTTCTTCACCGCTCTTCATCATGGAGTCCATGACACGTTGGGAGATTTTGACCGGTCGGTCCTAAAATTGCATTCAGAGTTGCCAAACTTCCAAAAAAACACACAAATAATCCGCGAAAACTGAGAAGGAACCGAAATTCACACTTTCTGACAAGGTTTTGACAGAACATTCAACCGATAAGCCAGATGATAGCCGATTGGAAAATCAAAAAACAGCGCGTCGAAAAAAGCTTGCGTGATGGCCGCCGGAAGCATACGGATATGGCTCTTCCATGCGCCTCTCTCACACAATTTCCGTAGTTTCGGTAAAATACGAGAAATGGAATATATACAAATGTCTCCTTTTCAGCTAAGACAGTTGGTAGTTAATCAGAAGACCTTGGCAGAATCACTTAACGTTCTGTTTTCAGTAAGGCATAGCAAGTAATGAAAATAGCAAGTAGTGTGAAGCACAATTGGTTTAAACAGAACTTTATTCAATTTTAATCATGACAAGAACAATGCATGGATGATTACATACTCAAGCATATAATGCTTATTTTAAGCAATCATAGTAATTACAAAACAAGGGTTAGCATGATGGCGGAATAAATACATTAACTCATTTCAGGAAAGCACAATTAAAGCATTGCGTTACTTTGTCGGCCTAAACATCAACACTGAACTATAGAGTCTTCACCAAGGCTGAGTTCTGGCTGACTGAAACCCGTCGACCATGACAGCGCTGTCTCGATATCATGTTCACAGACACTCTATTTTGCATAAAACGGATTTTCTGTTTATTTGAGCTTAAACAAAATCCCAAGAGAAATCAACTGCTAACGTTAAAAAAAGAAGAAAAAAAAAAGAAAAAAAAAGAAGCAATTTCGATTTCAAGCAAAATTATGATATACGAATAAATCAAAGTTCAAGCTTTTCAGCTGTAATACACTCCAAAAGCCTGAAACTGGTCAAAGAATGAAAATCCAATCAACTTGATTTAAAGAGGAGGTCGCCATAGTACCGCCTCATCTTTTGCTGACATCATCTGACACATTTATTGAAAAACAATGAAAAAAAATGTGCGAAGATGTCATCCGGAATATATAACATGTACATGATCAAGTCGGCCGGTCAGGTTTCAGTCTCAATGAAGATTGTTTGAAACAGCGTTGATGTTTATATTTGTTTTCTTACAATTAAAGTTAAACTAACGTGGAAATGTCAACCACTCTGCCAAAAATATAGAAAGATTGTTTTTAAGTGATGTGGTATATAAACCGGTAATTAAAATTACAAAGACATTGAAAAAAGATACATCCACCAAAACAATTACCGGTATTATTACCTGTAGCAGTAGTTATGTCTGGAGCAATTGAAGTTGACTCTGCAGTTGCTGGGGTTGTGTCCTCGGCAATTGTTGTAGTGCTCGTTGTATCGGCAGCTGTAGTCATAGCAGCTGTAGTGCTACCAGTGGTATTAGCTGTAGTCATGACCGCTGTTGTGCCACCAGTGGTAAAAGCTGTTGTCATGGCAGTTGTGGTTGTATCTGCAGCAGTTGTGGTTGTGTCAGCAGCACTTGTGGTTGTATATGCAGCAGTTGTGGTTGTATCTGCAGCAGTTGGGGTTGTATCTGCAGCAGTTGTGGTTGTGTCAGTAGCAGTTGTGGTTGTATCTGCAGCAGTTGTGGTTGTGTCAGCAGCAGTTGTGGTTGTGTCAGCAGCAGTTGTGGTTGTATCTGCAGCAGTTGTAGTTGTGTCAGCAGCAGTTGTGGTTGTGTCAGCAGCAGTTGTGGTTGTGTCTGCAGCAGTTGTGGTTGTATCTGCATCAGTTGTGGTTGTACCTGAAGCAGTTGTGGTTGTATCTGCAGCAGTTGTGGTTGTACCTGCAGCAGTTGTGGTTGTATCTGCAGCGGTTGTGGTTGTATCTGCAGTAGTTGTGGTTGTACCTGCAGCAGTTGTGGTTGTATCTGCAGCAGTTGTAGTTGTGTCAGCAGCAGTTGTGGTTGTATCTGCAGCAGTTGTGGTTGTATCTGCAGCAGTTGTGGTTGTGTCAGCAGCAGTTGTGGTTGTGTCTGCAGCAGTTGTGGGTGTGTCAGCAGCAATTGTGGTTGTGTCTGCAGCAGTTGTGGTTGTATCTGCAGCAGTTGTGGTTGTGTCAGCAGCAGTTGTGGTTGTATCTGCAGCAGTTGTGGTTGTGTCTACAGCAGTTGTAGTTGTGTCAGCAGCAGTTGAGGTTGTGTCTGCAGCAGTTGTGGTTGTGTCAACAGCAGTTGGGGTTGTGTCTGCAGCAGTTGTGGTTGTGTCAGCAGCAGTTGTGGTTGTATCTGCAGCAGTTGTGGTTGTGTCAGCCGCAGTTGTGGTTGTATCTGCAGCAGTTGAGGTTGTGTCTGCAGCAGTTGTAGTTGTGTCAGGAGCAGTTGTGGTTGTATCTGCAGCGGTTGTGGTTGTATCTGCAGCAGTTGTGGTTGTGTCTGCCGCAGTTGTGGTTGTGTCAGCAGCTGTTGTGGTTGTGTCTGCGGCAATTGTCATTGTGTCAGCAGCTGTTGTGGTTGTATCTGCAGCAGTTATGGTTGTGTCTGCAGCAGTTGTGGTTGTGTCTGCGGCAGTTGTGGTTGTGTCTGCAGCAGTTATGGTTGTGTCTGCAGCAGTTGTGGTTGTGTCAGCAGCTGTTGTGATTGTGTCAGCAGCAGTTGTGGTTGTATCTGCAGCAGTTGTGGTTGTGTCAGCAGCAGTTGTGGTTGTGTCTGCAGCTGTTGTGGTTGTATCTGCAGCAGTTGTGGTTGTCTCTACAGCAGTTGTGGTTGTATCTGCAACAGTTGTGGTTGTGTCTGCAGCAGTTGTGGTTGTGTCAGCGGCAGTTGTAGTTGTGTCAGCAACAGTTGTAGTTGTGTCAGCAGCAGTTGTGGTTGTGTCAGCAGCAGTTGTGGTTGTCTCTACAGCAGTTGTAGTTGTGTCAGCAGCAGTTGTGGTTGTGTCTGCAGCAGTTGTGGTTGTGTCTGCAGCAGTTGTTCTTGTGTCAGCAGCAGTTGTGGTTGTGTCAGCAGCAGTTGTGGTTGTGTCAGCAGCAGTTGTGGTTGTGTCAGCAGCAGTTGTAGTTGTGTCAGCAGCTGTTGTGGTTGTCTCTGCAGCAGTTGTGGTTGTGTCAGCAGCAGTTGTAGTTGTGTCAGCGGCAGTTGTGGTTGTGTCTGCAGCAGTTGTGGTTGTGTCAGCAGCAGTTGTGGTTGTGTCAGCAGCAGTTGTTGTTGTGTCAGCAACAGTTGTTGTTGTGTCAGCAACAGTTGTAGTTGTGTCAGCAGCAGATGTAGTTGTGTCAGCAGCAGATGTAGTTGTATCTGCAGCTGTTGTGGTTGTCTCTGCAGCAGTTGTAGTTGTGTCAGCAGCAGTTGTGGTTGTGTCTGCAGCAGTTGTGGTTGTGTCAACAGCAGTTGTGGTTGTATCTGCAGAAGTTGTGGTTGTGTCAGCAGCAGTTGTGGTTGTGTCAGCAGCAGTTGTGGTTGTGTCTGCAGCAGTTGTAGTTGTGTCAGCAGCAGTTGTAGTTGTGTCAGCAGCAGTTGTTGTTGTGTCCGCAGCAGTCGTGGTTGTATCTGCAGCAGTTGTGGTTGTGTCAGCAGCAGTTGTAGTTGTGTCTGCAGCTGTTGTGGTTGTATCTGCAGCAGTTGTGGTTGTATCTGCAGCAGTTGTAGTTGTGTCAGCAGCAGTTGTGGTTGTGTCAGCAGCACTTGTTGTTGTGTCCGCAGCAGTTGTGGTTGTGTCAGCAGCAGTTGTGGTTGTGTCTGTAGCAGTTGTGGTTGTATCTGCAGCTGTTGTGGTTGTGTCAGCAGCAGTTGTGGTAGTGTCTGCAGCAGTTGTGGTTGTGTCAACAGCAGTTGTGGTTGTGTCAGCAGCAGTTGTAGTTGTGTCTGCAGCTGTTGTGGTTGTATCTGCAGCAGTTGTGGTTGTATCTGCAGCACTTGTGGTTGTGTCAACAGCAGTTGTGGTTGTGTCTGAAGCTGTTGTGGTTGTGTCAGCAGCAGTTGCGGTTGTGTCTGCAGCTGTTGTTGTTGTGTCTGCGGCTGTTGTGGTTGTATCTGCAGCTGTTGTGGTTGTGTCAGCAGCAGTTGTGGTAGTGTCTGCAGCAGTTGTGGTTGTGTCAGCAGCAGTTGTGGTTGTGTCAGCAGCAGTTCTTGTTGTGTCAGCAACAGTTGTGGTGGTGTCTGCAGCAGTTGTGGTTGTGTCTGCAGCAGTTGTGGTTGTTTCAGCAGCAGTTGTAGTTGTGTCAGCAGCAGTTGTAGTTGTGTCAGCAGTAGTTGTGGTTGTGTCTGCAGCAGTTGTGGTTGTCTCTGCAGCAGTTGTGGTTGTGTCAACAGCAGTTGTGGTTGTATCTGGAGCAGTTGTGGTTGTATCTGCAGCAGTTGTTGTGTCAGCAGCAGTTGTGGTTGTGTCTGCAGCTGTTGTGGTTGTATCTGCAGCAGTTGTGGTTGTCTCTACAGCAGTTGTGGTTGTGTCAGCAGCTGTTGTGGCTGTGTCAGCAGCAGTTGTGGTTGTATCTGCAGCAGTTGTAGTTGTGTCAGCAGCAGTTGTGGTTGTGTCTGCAGCTGTTGTGGTTGTATCTGCAGCAGTTGTGGTTGTCTCTACAGCAGTTGTGGTTGTGTCAGCAGCAGTTGTAGTTGTGTCAGCAGCAGTTGTGGTTGTATCTGCAGCAGTTGTGGTTGTATCTGCAGCAGTTGTAGTTGTGTCAGCAGCAGTTGTAGTTGTGTCAGCAGCTGTTGTAGTTGTGTCAGCAACAGTTGTGGTAGATTCAGCAGCAGTTGTAGTTGTGTCAGCAGCAGTTGTTGTTGTGTCCGCAGCAGTTGTGGTTGTATCTGCAGCAGTTGTGGTTGTCTCTACAGCAGTTGTGGTTGTGTCAGCAGCAGTTGTAGTTGTGTCCGCAGCAGTTGTTGTTGTGTCCGCAGCAGTTGTGGTTGTATCTGCACCGGTTGTGGTTGTCTCTACAGCAGTTGTAGTTGTATCTGCAGCAGTTGTGGTTGTGTCCGCAGCAGTTGTGGTTGTATCTGCAGCAGTTGTGGTTGTGTCTGCAGCCGTTGTGGTTGTGTCAGCAGCAATTGTAGTTGTGTCAGCAGCAGTTGTTGTTGTGTCCGCAACAGTTGTGGTTGTATCTGCAGCAGTTGTGGTTGTCTCTACAGCAGTTGTAGTTGTGTCAGCAGCAGTTGTTGTTGTGTCCGCAGCAGTTGTGGTTGTATCTGCAGCAGTTGTGGTTGTCTCTACAGCAGTTGTGGTTGTGTCAGCAGCAGTTGTAGTTGTGTCCGCAGCAGTTGTTGTTGTGTCAGCAGCAGTTGTAGTTGTGTCAGCAACAGTTCTGGTAGTGTCAGCAGCAGTTGTGGTTGTGTCTGCAGCAGTTGTGGTTGTGTCAACAGCAGTTGTGGTTGTATCTGCAGCGGTTGTGGTTGTATCTGCAGTAGTTGTGGTTGTGTCAGCAGCAGTTGTGGTTGTCTCTACAGCAGTTGTAGTTGTGTCAGCAGCAGTTGTAGTTGTGTCTGCAGCAGTTGTGGTTGTGTCTGCAGCTGTTGTGGTTGTGTCAGCAGCAGTTGTGGTTGTGTCTGCAGCAGTTGTAGTTGTGTCAGCAGCAGTTGTGGTTGTGTCTGCAGCAGTTGTGGTTGTGTCTGCAGCTGTTGTGGTTGTGTCAGCAGCAGTTGTAGTTGTGTCCGCAGCAGTTGTTGTTGTGTCAACAGCAGTTGTGGTTGTATCTGCAGCGGTTGTGGTTGTATCTGCAGCAGTTGTGGTTGTGTCAGCAGCAGTTGTGGTTGTGTCTGCAGCTGTTGTGGTTGTGTCAGCAGCAGTTGTGGTTGTGTCTGCAGCTGTTGTTGTTGTGTCTGCAGCTGTTGTGGTAGTATCTGCAGCTGTTGTGGTTGTGTCAGCAGCAGTTGTGGTTGTGTCAGCAGCAGTTGTAGTTGTGTCAGCAGCAGTTGTGGTAGTGTCTGCAGTAGTTGTGGTTGTGTCAGCAGCAGTTGTTGTGTCTGCAGCTGTTGTAGTTGTGTCAGCACCAGTTGTAGTTGTGTCAGCAGCAGTTGTGGTTGTGTCAGCAGCAGTTGTGGTTGTATCTGCAGCAGTTGTGGTTGTGTCTGCAGCAGTTGTAGTTGTGTCAGCAGCAGTTGTAGTTGTGTCAGCAGCAGTTGTTGTTGTGTCCGCAGCAGTTGTGGTTGTGTCAGCAGCAGTTGTGGTTGTGTCAGCAGCAGTTGTAATTGTGTCAGCAGCAGTTGTAGTTGTGTCAGCAGCAGTTGTGGTTGTGTCTGCAGCAGTTGTGGTTGTATCTGCAGCAGTTGTAGTTGTGTCAGCAGCAGTTGTGGTTGTGTCTGCAGCAGTTGTGGTTGTGTCTGCAGCTGTTGTGGTTGTGTCAGCAGCAGTTGTAGTTGTGTCCGCAGCAGTTGTTGTGTCCGCAGCAGTTGTGGTTGTGTCTGCAGCAGTTGTGGTTGTATCTGCAGCAGTTGTTGTTGTGTCAGCAGCAGTTGTGGTTGTGTCTGTAGCAGATGTAGTTGTGTCAGCAGCAGTTGTAGTTGTGTCAGCAGCAGTTGTAGTTGTGTCAGCAGCAGTTGTGGTTGTGTCAGCAGCAGTTGTGGTTGTGTCTGCAGCTGTTGTGGTTGTGTCTGCAGCTGTTGTGGTTGTTTCTGCAGCTGTTGTGGTTGTGTCTGCAGCAGTTGTGGTTGTGTCAACAGCAGTTGTGGTTGTATCTGCAGCAGTTGTGGTTGTATCTGCAGCAGTTGTGCTTGTATCTGCAGTAGTTGTGGTTGTGTCAGCAGCAGTTGTGGTTGTGTCTGCAGCAGTTGTGGTTGTCTCTGCAGCAGTTGTAGTTGTGTCAGCAGCAGTTGTGGTTGTATCTGCAGCTGTTGTGGTTGTCTCTGCAGCAGTTGTAGTTGTGTCAGCAGCAGTTGTGGTTGTGTCTGCAGCAGTTGTAGTTGCGTCAGCAGCAGTTGTCGTTGTAACAGCAGAAGTTGTGGTTGTGTCAGAATCAGTTGTGGTTGTGACAGCAGCAGTTGTTGTGTCAGCAGCAGTTGTGGTTGTGTCTGCAGCAGTTGTGGTTGTGTCTGCGGCAGTTGTAGTTGTGTCAGCAGCAGTTGTGGTTGTGTCAGCAGCAGTTGTTGTTGTGTCCGCAGCAGTTGTGGTTGTGTCAGCAGCAGTTGTGGTTGTGTCTGCAGCAGTTGTAGTTGTGTCAGCAGCAGTTGTAGTTGTGTCAGCAGCAGTTGTTGTTGTGTCCGCAGCAGTTGTGGTTGTGTCAGCAGCAGTTGTGGTTGTGTCTGTAGCAGTTGTAGTTGTGTCAGCAGCAGTTGTAGTTGTGTCAGCAGCAGTTGTAGTTGTGTCAGCAGCAGTTGTGGTTGTGTCAGCAGCAGTTGTGGTTGTGTCTGCAGCTGTTGTGGTTGTGTCTGCAGCTGTTGTGGTTGTATCTGCAGCAGTTGTGGTTGTGTCAGCAGCAGTTGTGGTTGTCTCTACAGCAGTTGTAGTTGTGTCAGCAGCAGTTGTGGTTGTGTCAGCAACTGTTGTGGTAGTGTCAGCAGCAGTTGTGGTTGTGTCAGCAGCAGTTGTAGTTGTGTCAGCAGCAGTTGTTGTTGTGTCAGCAACAGTTGTAGTTGTATCAGCAGCTGTTGTGGTTGTGTCAGCAGCAGTTGTGGTTGTATCTGCAGCAGTTGTGGTTGTGTCTGCAGCAGTTGTGGTTGTGTCAACAGCAGTTGTGGTTGTGTCTGCAGCAGTTGTGGTTGTGTCAGCAGCAGTTGTGGTTGTATCTGCAGTAGTTGTGGTTGTGTCAGCAGCAGTTGTGGTTGTCTCTACAGCAGTTGTAGTTGTGTCAGCAGCAGTTGTGGTTGTATCTGCAGCGGTTGTGGTTGTATCTGCAGCAGTTATGGTTGTGTCAGCAGCAGTTGTGGTTGTGTCTGCAGCTGTTGTGGTTGTGTCTGCAGCTGTTGTGGTTGTATCTGCAGCTGTTGTGGTTGTGTCTGCAGCAGTTGTAGTTGTGTCAGCAGCAGTTGTGGTTGTGTCAGCAACTGTTGTGGTAGTGTCAGCAGCAGTTGTGGTTGTGTCAGCAGCAGTTGTAGTTGTGTCAGCAGCAGTTGTTGTTGTGTCAGCAGCAGTTGTGGTTGTATCTGCCGCAGTTGTGGTTGTGTCAGCAGCAGTTGTGGTTGTGTCTGCAGCTGTTGTGGTTGTATCTGCAGCAGTTGTGGTTGTCTCTACAGCAGTTGTGGTTGTGTCAGCAGCAGTTGTAGTTGTGTCAGCAGCAGTTGTGGTTGTGTCTTCAGCAGTTGTGGTTGTATCTGCAGCAGTCGTGGTTGTATCTGCAGCAGTTGTGGTTGTGTCAGCAGCAGTTGTAGTTGTGTCTGCAGCTGTTGTGGTTGTATCTGCAGCAGTTGTGGTTGTATCTGCAGCAGTTGTAGTTGTGTCAGCAGCAGTTGTGGTTGTGTCTGCAGCAGTTGTGGTTGTTTCAGCAGCAGTTGTGGTTGTGTCTGCAGCTGTTGTGGTTGTATCTGCAGCAGTTGTGGTTGTATCTGCAGCAGTTGTAGTTGTGTCAGCAGCAGTTGTGGTTGTGTCAGCAGCAGTTGTGGTTGTGTCAGGAGCAGTTGTGGTTGTATCTGCAGCAGTTGTGGTTGTGTCAGCAGCAGTTGTGATTGTGTCTGCAGCTGTTGTGGTTGTATCTGCAGCAGTTCTGGTTGTCTCTACAGCAGTTGTGGTTGTGTCAGCAGCAGTTGTAGTTGTGTCAGCAGCAGTTGTGGTTGTGTCTGCAGCAGTTCTGGTTGTATCTGCAGCAGTCGTGGTTGTATCTGCAGCAGTTGTGGTTGTGTCAGCAGCAGTTGTAGTTGTGTCTGCAGCTGTTGTGGTTGTATCTGCAGCAGTTGTGGTTGTATCTGCAGCAGTTGTAGTTGTGTCAGCAGCAGTTGTGGTTGTGTCAGCAGCACTTGTTGTTGTGTCCGCAGCAGTTGTGGTTGTGTCAGCAGCAGTTGTGGTTGTGTCAGCAGCAGTTGTAGTTGTGTCAGCAGCAGTTGTAGTTGTGTCAGCAGCAGTTGTAGTTGTGTCAGCAGCAGTTGTGGTTGTGTCAGCAGCAGTTGTGGTTGTGTCTGCAGCTGTTGTTGTTGTGTCTGCAGCTGTTGTGGTTGTATCTGCAGCTGTTGTGGTTGTGTCAGCAGCAGTTGTAATTGTGTCAGCAGCAGTTGTAGTTGTGTCCGCAGCAGTTGTGGTTGTGTCAGCAACTGTTGTGGTAGTGTCAGCAGCAGTTGTGGTTGTGTCAGCAGCAGTTGTAGTTGTGTAAGCAGCAGTTGTTGTTGTGTCAGCAACAGTTGTAGTTGTATCAGCAGCTGTTGTGGTTGTGTCAGCAGCAGTTGTGGTTGTGTCTGCAGCAGTTGTAGTTGTGTCTGCAGCAGTTGTAGTTGTGTCAGCAGCAGTTGTGGTTGTGTCTGCATCAGTTGTGGTTGAGTCAGCAGCAGTTGTGGTTGTCTCTACAGCAGTTGTAGTTGTGTCAGCAGCAGTTGTGGTTGTGTCTGCAGCAGTTGTGGTTGTGTCTGCAGCTGTTGTGGTTGTGTCAGCAGCAGTTGTAGTTGTGTCCGCAGCAGTTGTCGTTGTATCAACAGCAGTTGTAGTTGTGTCAGCAACTGTTGTGGTAGTGTCAGCAGCAGTTGTGGTTGTGTCAGCAGCAGTAGTAGTTGTTTCTGCAGCACCTGTCGTTGCGTCAGCAGCAGTTGTAGTTGTGTCAGCAGCAGTTGTTGTTGTGTCAGCAGCAGTTGTAGTTGTGTCTGCAGCAGTTGTAGTTGTGTCAGCAGCAGTTGTGGTTGTGTCTGCAGCAGTTGTGGTTGTATCAGCAGCTGTTGTGGTTGTGTCAGCAGCAGTTGTGGTTGTGTCTGCAGCAGTTGTAGTTGTGTCTGCAGCAGTTGTAGTTGTGTCAGCAGCAGTTGTGGTTGTGTCTGCAGCAGTTGTGGTTGTGTCAACAGCAGTTGTGGTTGTATCTGCAGCAGTTGTTGTTGTGTCAGCAGCAGTTGTGGTTGTATCTGCAGCAGTTGTGGTTGTATCTGCAGCAGTTGTAGTTGTATCTGCAGCAGTTGTAGTTGTGTCAGCAGCAGTTGTGGTTGTATCTGCAGCAGTTGTGGTTGTATCTGCAGCAGTTGTGGTTGTATCTGCAGCAGTTGTAGTTGTGTCAGCAGCAGTTGTGGTTGTGTCTGCAGCAGTTGTGGTTGTATCTGCAGCAGTTGTAGTTGTGTCAGCAGCAGTTGTGGTTGTATCTGCAGCTGTTGTGGTTGTCTCTGCAGCAGTTGTAGTTGTATCTGCTGCAGTTGTGGTTGTGTCCGCAGCAGTTGTGGTTGTGTCAACAGCAGTTGTGGTTGTATCTGCAGCAGTTGTGGTTGTGTCCGCAGCAGTTGTGGTTGTATCTGCAGCAGTTGTAGTTGTGTCAGCAGCAGTTGTAGTTGTGTCAGCAGCAGTTGTTGTTGTGTCCGCAGCAGTTGTGGTTGTATCTGCAGCAGTTGTGGTTGTCTCTACAGCAGTTGTGGTTGTGTCAGCAGCAGTTGTAGTTGTGTCAGCAGCAGTTGTGGTTGTGTCTGCAGCAGTTGTGGTTGTGTCTGCAGCAGTTGTGGTTGTGTCAACAGCAGTTGTGGTTGTATCTGCAGCGGTTGTGGTTGTATCTGCAGCAGTTGTGGTTGTGTCAGCAGTAGTTGTAGTTGTGTCAGCAGCTGTTGTGGTTGTATCTGCAGCAGTTGTGGTTGTGTCAGCAGCAGTTGTGGTTGTGTCAGCAGCAGTTGTAGTTGTGTCAGCAGCGGATGTGGTTGTGTCTGCAGCAGTTGTGGTTGTGTCAGCAGCAGTTGTAGTTGTGTCAGCAGCAGTTGTAGTTGTGTCAGCACCAGTTGTAGTTGTGTCAGCAGCAGTTGTTGTTGTGTCAGCAGCAGTTGTGGTTGTGTCAGCAGCAGTTGTAGTTGTGTCAGCAGCAGTTGTAGTTGTGTCAGAAGCAGTTGTTGTTGTGTCCGCAGCAGTTGTGGTTGTGTCAGCAGCAGTTGTGGTTGTGTCTGCAGCAGTTGTAGTTGTGTCAGCAGCAGTTGTTGTTGTGTCCGCAGCAGTTGTGGTTGTGTCTGCAGCAGTTGTCGTTGTGTCAGCAGCAGTTGTAGTTGTGTCAGCAGCAGTTGTTGTTGTGTCCGCAGCAGTTGTGGTTGTGTCTGCAGCTGTGGTGGTTGTGTCAGCAGCAGTTGTAGTTGTGTCCACAGCAGTTGTTGTGTCCGCAGCAGTTGTGGTTGTGTCTGCAGCAGTTGTGGTTGTGTCTGCAGCAGTTGTAGTTGTGTCAGCAGCAGTTGTGGTTGTGTCAGCAGCAGTTGTTGTTGTGTCCGCAGCAGTTGTGGTTGTGTCAGCAGCAGTTGTGGTTGTGTCTGCAGCAGTTGTAGTTGTGTCAGCAGCAGCTGTAGTTGTGTCAGCAGCAGTTGTTGTTGTGTCCGCAGCAGTTGTGGTTGTGTCAGCAGCAGTTGTGGTTGTGTCTGTAGCAGTTGTAGTTGTGTCAGCAGCAGTTGTAGTTGTGTCAGCAGCAGTTGTAGTTGTGTCAGCAGCAGTTGTGGTTGTGTCAGCAGCAGTTGTGGTTGTGTCTGCAGATGTTGTGGTTGTGTCTGCAGCTGTTGTGGTTGTATCTGCAGCTGTTGTGGGTGTGTCAGCAGCAGTTGTGGTTGTGTCTGCTGCAGTTGTAGTTGTGTCAGCAGCAGTTGTGGTTGTGTCAGCAACTGTTGTGGTAGTGTCAGCAGCAGTTGTGGTTGTGTCAGCAGCAGTTGTAGTTGTGTCAGCAGCAGTTGTTGTTGTGTCAGCAACAGTTGTAGTTGTATCAGCAGCTGTTGTGGTTGTGTCAGCAGCAGTTGTGGTTGTATCTGCAGCAGTTGTGGTTGTGTCTGCAGCAGTTGTGGTTGTGTCAACAGCAGTTGTGGTTGTGTCAACAGCAGTTGTGGTTGTGTCAGCAGCAGTTGTGGTTGTATCTGCAGCAGTTGTGGTTGTGTCAGCCGCAGTTGTGGTTGTATCTGCAGCAGTTGTAGTTGTGTCAGCAGCAGTTGTGGTTGTATCTGCAGTGGTTGTGGTTGTATCTGCAGCAGTTGTAGTTGTGTCAGCAGCAGTTGTGGTTGTGTCAACAGCAGTTGTGGTTGTATCTGCAGCAGTTGTGGTTGTGTCTGCAACAGTTGTGGTTGTGTCTGCAGCTGTTGTGGTTGTATCTGCAGCAGTTGTGGTTGTCTCTACAGCAGTTGTGGTTGTGTCAGCAGCAGTTGTAGTTGTGTCTTCAGCAGTTGTGGTTGTGTCTTCAGCAGTTGTGGTTGTATCTGCAGCAGTCGTGGTTGTATCTGCAGCGGTTGTGGTTGTGTCAGCAGCAGTTGTGGTTGTGTCTGCAGCTGTTGTGGTTGTATCTGCAGCAGTTCTGGTTGTATCTGCAGCAGTTGTGGTTGTGTCAGCAGCTGTTGTGGTTGTGTCAGCAGCAGTTGTGGTTGTGTCAGCAGCAGTTGTGGTTGTGTCTGCAGCTGTTGTGGTTGTATCTGCAGCAGTTCTGGTTGTATCTGCAGCAGTTGTGGTTGTGTCAGCAGCAGTTGTGGTTGTGTCAACAGCAGTTCTGGTTGTGTCAGCAGCAGTTGTGGTTGTATCTGCAGCAGTTGTGGTTGTGTCAGCAGCAGTTGTGGTTGTGTCAGCAGCAGTTGTGGTTGTATCTGCAGCAGTTGTGGTTGTGTCTACAGCAGTTGTGGTTGTGTCAGCAGCAGTTGTAGTTGTGTCAGCAGCAGTTGTGGTTGTGTCTGCAGCAGTTGTGGTTGTATCTGCAGCAGTCGTGGTTGTATCTGCAGCAGTTGTGGTTGTGTCAGCAGCAGTTGTAGTTGTGTCTGCAGCTGTTGTGGTTGTATCTGCAGCAGTTGTGGTTGTATCTGCAGCAGTTGTAGTTGTGTCAGCAGCAGTTGTGGTTGTGTCAGCAGCAGTTGTTGTTGTGTCCGCAGCAGTTGTGGTTGTGTCAGCAGCAGTTGTGGTTGTGTCTGTAGCAGTTGTAGTTGTGTCAGCAGCAGTTGTAGTTGTGTCAGCAGCAGTTGTAGTTGTGTCAACAGCAGTTGTGGTTGTGTCTGCAGCTGTTGTGGTTGTGTCTGCAGCTGTTGTGGTTGTGTCTGCAGCTGTTGTGGTTGTATCTGCAGCTGTTGTGGTTGTGTCAGCAGCAGTTGTGGTTGTGTCTGCAGCAGTTGTAGTTGTGTCAGCAGCAGTTGTGGTTGTGTCAGCAGCTGTTGTGGTACTGTCAGCAGCAGTTGTGGTTGTGTCAGCAGCAGTTGTAGTTGTGTCAGCAGCAGTTGTTGTTGTGTCAGCAACAGTTGTAGTTGTATCAGCAGCTGTTGTGGTTGTGTCAGCAGCAGTTGTGGTTGTGTCTGCAGCAGTTGTGGTTGTGTCTGCGGCAGTTGTCGTTGTGTCTGCAGCAGTTGTAGTTGTGTCAGCAGCAGTTGTGGTTGTGTCTGCAGCAGTTGTGGTTGTGTCAACAGCAGTTGTGGTTGTATCTGCAGCAGTTGTGGTTGTGTCCGCAGCAGTTGTGGTTGTATCTGCAGCAGTTGTGGTTGTCTCTACAGCAGTTGTGGTTGTGTCAGCAGCAGTTGTAGTTGTGTCAGCAGCAGTTGTGGTTGTATCTGCAGCAGTTGTGGTTGTATCTGCAGCAGTTGTGGTTGTATCCGCAGCAGTTGTAGTTGTGTCAGCAGCAGTTGTTGTGTCTGCAGCAGTTGTGGTTGTAACTGCAGCAGTTGTAGTTGTGGCAGTTGTGGTTGTGTCTGAAGCTGTTGTGGTTGTGTCTGCAGCAGTTGTAGTTGTGTCTACAGCAGTTGTGGTTGTGTCTGCAGCAGTTGTGGTTGTGTCAACAGGAGTTGTGGTTGTATCTGCAGCAGTTGTGGTTGTGTGTGCAACAGTTGTAGTTGTGTCAGCAGCAGTTGTGGTTGTATCTGCAGCAGTTGTGGTTGTGTCTGCAGCAGTTGTGGTTGTGTCAGCAGCAGTTGTTGTTGTGTCCGCAGCAGTTGTGGTTGTATCTGCAGCAGTTGTGGTTGTCTCTACAGCAGTTGTGGTTGTGTCAGCAGCAGTTGTAGTTGTGTCAGCAGCAGTTGTGGTTGTGTCTGCAGCAGTTGTGGTTGTGTCTGCAGCAGTTGTGGTTGTGTCAACAGCAGTTGTGGTTGTACCTGCAGCGGTTGTGGTTGTATCTGCAGTAGTCATGGTTGTGTCAGCAGCAGTTGTGGTTGTGTCTGCAGCTGTTGTGGTTGTATCTGCAGCAGTTGTGGTTGTGTCAGCAGCAGTTGTGGTTGTGTCAGCAGCAGTTGTAGTTGTGTCAGCAGCGGATGTGGTTGTGTCTGCAGCAGTTGTGGTTGTGTCAGCAGCAGTTGTAGTTGTGTCAGCAGCAGTTGTAGTTGTGTCAGCACCAGTCGTAGTTGTGTCAGCAGCAGTTGTGGTTGTGTCTGCAGCAGTTGTGGTTGTGTCTGCAGCAGTTGTGGTTGTGTCAACAACAGTTGTGGTTGTATCTGCAGCAGTTGTGGTTGTGTCAGCAGCAGTTGTGGTTGTGTCAGCAGCAGTTGTAGTTGTGTCAGCAGCAGTTGTGGTAGTGTCAGCAGTAGTTGTGGTTGTGTCAGCAGCAGTTGTAGTTGTGTCAGCAGCAGTTGTGGTAGTGTCAGCAGCAGTTGTGGTTGTGTCTGCAGCCGTTGTGGTTGTGTCAGCAGCAGTTGTAGTTGTGTCCGCAGCAGTTGTTGTTGTGTCCGCAGCAGTTGTTGTTGTGTCTGCAGCAGTTGTGGTTGTGTCTGCAGCAGTTGTGGTTGTGTCAGCAGTTGTTGTATCTGCAGCGGTTGTGGTTGTATCTGCAGCAGTTGTGGTTGTGTCAGCAGCAGTTGTGGTTGTGTCTGCAGCTGTTGTGGTTGTATCTGCAGCTGTTGTGGTTGTATCTGCAGCTGTTGTGGTTGTGTCAGCAGCAGTTGTGGTTGTGTCAGCAGCAGTTGTAGTTGTGTCAGCAGCAGTTGTGGTAGTGTCAGCAGTAGTTGTGGTTGTGTCAGCAGCAGTTGTAGTTGTGTCAGCAGCAGTTGTGGTAGTGTCAGCAGCAGTTGTGGTTGTGTCTGCAGCTGTTGTGGTTATGTCAGCAGCAGTTGTGGTTGTGTCAGCAGCAGTTGTGGTTGTGTCAGCAACAGTTGTGGTAGTGTCTGCAGCAGTTGTGGTTGTGTCAGCAGCAGTTGTGGTTGTGTCTGCAGCAGTTGTGGTTGTTTCAACAGCAGTTGTGGTTGTATCTGCAGCAGTTGTGGTTGTGTCAGCAGCAGTTGTGGTTGTGTCAGCAGCAGTTGTGGTTGTGTCTGCAGCAGTTGTAGTTGTGTCAGCAGCAGTTGTAGTTGTGTCAACAGCAGTTGTTGTTGTGTCCGCAGCAGTTGTGGTTGTATCTGCAGCAGTTGTGGTTGTCTCTACAGCAGTTGTGGTTGTGTCAGCAGTAGTTGTAGTTGTGTCAGCAGCAGTTGTGGTTGTATCTGCAGAAGTTGTAGTTGTGTCTGCAGCAGTTGTGGTTGTGTCAACAGCAGTTGTGGTTGTATCTGCAGCGGTTGTGGTTGTATCTGCAGCAGTTGTGGTTGTGTCAGCAGCAGTTGTGGTTGTCTCTACAGCAGTTGTAGTTGTGTCAGCAGCAGTTGTGGTTGTGTCAACAGCAGTTGTGGTTGTGTCTGCAGCAGTTGTAGTTGTGTCAGCAGCAGTTGTGGTAGTGTCAGCAGCAGTTGTGGTTGTGTCTGCAGCTGTTGTGGTTGTGTCAGCAGCAGTTGTGGTTGTGTCAGAAACAGTTGTGGTAGTGTCTGCAGCAGTTGTGGTTGTGTCAGCAGCAGTTGTGGTTGTGTCTGCAGCAGTTGTGGTTGTGTCAACAGCAGTTGTGGTTGTATCTGCAGCGGTTGTGCTTGTGTCAACAGCAGTTGTGGTTGTGTCAGCAGCAGTTGTGGTTGTGTCTGCAGCAGTTGTAGTTGTGTCAGCAGCAGTTGTGGTTGTGTCTGCAGCTGTTGTGGTTGTATCTGCAGCTGTTGTGGTTGTATCTGCAGCTGTTGTGGTTGTGACAGCAGCAGGTGTGGTTGTGACAGCAGAAGTTGTGGTTGTGTCAGAATCAGTTGTGGTTGTGTCAGCAACAGTTGTGGTAGTGTCTGCAGCAGTTGTGGTTGTGTCAGCAGCAGTTGTGGTTGTGTCAGCAGCAGTTGTGGTTGTGTCAACAGCAGTTGTGGTTGTATCTGCAGCAGTTGTGGTTGTGTCAGCAGCAGTTGTGGTTGTGTCAGCAGCAGTTGTGGTTGTGTCTGCAGCAGTTGTAGTTGTGTCAGCAGCAGTTGTAGTTGTGTCAGCAGCAGTTGTTGTTGTGTCCGCAGCAGTTGTGGTTGTATCTGCAGCAGTTGTGGTTGTCTCTACAGCAGTTGTGGTTGTGTCAGCAGCAGTTGTAGTTGTGTCAGCAGCAGTTGTGGTTGTGTCTGCAGCAGTTGTGGTTGTGTCTGCAGCAGTTGTGGTTGTGTCAACAGCAGTTGTGGTTGTATCTGCAGCGGTTGTGGTTGTATCTGCAGTAGTTGTGGTTGTGTCAGCAGCTGTTGTGGTTGTATCTGCAGCTGTTGTGGTTGTGTCAGCAGCAGTTGTGGTTGTGTCAGCAGCAGTTGTAGTTGTGTCAGCAGCAGTTGTGGTAGTGTCAGCAGTAGTTGTGGTTGTGTCAGCAGCAGTTGTAGTTGTGTCAGCAGCAGTTGTGGTAGTGTCAGCAGCAGTTGTGGTTGTGTCTGCAGCTGTTGTGGTTATGTCAGCAGCAGTTGTGGTTGTGTCTGCAGCAGTTGTGGTTGTGTCAGCAACAGTTGTGGTAGTGTCTGCAGCAGTTGTGGTTGTGTCAGGAGCAGTTGTGGTTGTGTCTGCAGCAGTTGTGGTTGTTTCAACAGCAGTTGTGGTTGTATCTGCAGCAGTTGTGGTTGTGTCAGCAGCAGTTGTGGTTGTGTCAGCAGCAGTTGTGGTTGTGTCTGCAGCAGTTGTAGTTGTGTCAGCAGCAGTTGTAGTTGTGTCAGCAGCAGTTGTTGTTGTGTCCGCAGCAGTTGTGGTTGTATCTGCAGCAGTTGTGGTTGTCTCTACAGCAGTTGTGGTTGTGTCAGCAGCAGTTGTAGTTGTGTCAGCAGCAGTTGTGGTTGTGTCTGCAGCAGTTGTGGTTGTGTCTGCAGCAGTTGTGGTTGTGTCAACAGCAGTTGTGGTTGTATCTGCAGCGGTTGTGGTTGTATCTGCAGTAGTTGTGGTTGTGTCAGCAGCAGTTGTGGTTGTGTCTGCAGCTGTTGTGGTTGTATCTGCAGCAGTTGTGGTTGTATCTGCAGCGGTTGTGGTTGTATCTGCAGTAGTTGTGGTTGTGTCAGCAGCAGTTGTGGTAGTGTCAGCAGCAGTTGTGGTTGTGTCTGCAGCTGTTGTGGTTGTGTCAGCAGCAGTTGTGGTTGTGTCAGAAACAGTTGTGGTAGTGTCAGCAGCAGTTGTGGTAGTGTCAGCAGCAGTTGTGGTTGTGTCTGCAGCAGTTGTGGTTGTGTCAACAGCAGTTGTGGTTGTATCTGCAGCGGTTGTGGTTGTGTCAGCAGCAGTTGTGGTTGTTTCTGCAGCAGTTGTGGTTGTGTCTGCAGCTGTTGTGGTTGTGTCAGCAGCAGTTGTGGTTGTGTCTGCAGCTGTTGTTGTTGTGTCTGCAGCTGTTGTGGAAGTATCTGCAGCTGTTGTGGTTGTGTCAGCAGCAGTTGTGGTTGTGTCAGCAGCAGTTGTGGTTGTGTCAGCAGCAGTTGTTGTTGTGTCAGCAACAGTTGTGGTAGTGTCTGCAGCAGTTGTGGTTGTGTCAGCAGCAGTTGTGGTTGTGTCAGCAGCAGTTGTGGTTGTGTCAACAGCAGTTGTGGTTGTATCTGCAGCAGTTGTGGTTGTGTGTGCAACAGTTGTAGTTGTGTCAGCAGCAGTTGTGGTTGTGTCTGCAGCTGTTGTAGTTGTGTCAGCACCAGTTGTAGTTGTGTCAGCAGCAGTTGTGGTTGTGTCCGCAGCAGTTGTGGTTGTATCTGCAGCAGTTGTGGTTGTCTCTACAGCAGTTGTGGTTGTGTCAGCAGCAGTTGTGGTTGTGTCAGTAGCAGTTGTGGTTGTATCTGCAGCAGTTGTGGTTGTGTCTGCAGCAGTTGTGGTTGTGTCAACAGCAGTTGTGGTTATATCTGCAACGGTTGTGGTTGTATCTGCAGTAGTTGTGGTTGTGTCAGCAGCAGTTGTTGTTGTGTCTGCAGCTGTTGTGGTTGTATCTGCAGCAGTTGTGGTTGTATCTGCAGCAGTTGTGGTTGTGTCAGCAGCAGTTGTAGTTGTGTCAGCAGCAGTTGTGGTAGTGTCAGCAGCAGTTGTGGTTGTGTCTGCAGCTGTTGTGGTTGTGTCAGCAGCAGTTGTGGTTGTGTCAGAAACAGTTGTGGTAGTGTCTGCAGCAGTTGTGGTTGTGTCAGCAGCAGTTGTGGTTGTGTCTGCAGCAGTTGTGGTTGTGTCAACAGCAGTTGTGATTGTATCTGCAGCAGTTGTGGTTGTGTCAGCAGCAGTTGTGGTTGTGTCAGCAGCAGTTGTGGTTGTGTCAGGAGCAGTTGTGGTTGTATCTGCAGCTGTTGTGGTTGTGTCAGCAGCAGTTGTGGTTGTGTCCGCAGCAGTTGTGGTTGTATCTGCAGCAGTTGTGCTTGTCTCTACAGCAGTTGTGGTTGTGTCAGCAGCAGTTGTAGTTGTGTCCGCAGCAGTTGTTGTTGTGTCCGCAGCAGTTGTGGTTGTGTCTGCAGCAGTTGTGGTTGTGTCAACAGGAGTTGTGGTTGTATCTGCAACGGTTGTGGTTGTATCTGCAGTAGTTGTGGTTGTGTCAGCAGCATTTGTGGTTGTGTCTGCAGTTGTTGTGGTTGTATCTGCAGCAGTTGTGGTTGTATCTGCAGCAGTTGTGGTTGTGTCAGCAGCAGTTGTAGTTGTGTCAGCAGCAGTTGTGGTAGTG
This sequence comes from Littorina saxatilis, assembly GCF_037325665.1. NCBI lineage: Eukaryota > Metazoa > Mollusca > Gastropoda > Littorinimorpha > Littorinidae > Littorina > Littorina saxatilis. The sequence goes on from NC_090258.1 coordinate 30,967,400, forward strand.
TCAGCAGCAGTTGTGGTTGTGTCTGCAGCAGTTGTGGTTGTGTCTGCAGCAGTTGTGGTTGTATCTGCAGCAGTCGTGGTTGTATCTGCAGCAGTTGTGGTTGTGTCAGCAGCAGTTGTAGTTGTGTCTGCAGCTGTTGTGGTTGTATCTGCAGCAGTTGTGGTTGTATCTGCAGCAGTTGTGGTTGTGTCAGCAGCAGTTGTGGTTGTGTCAGCAGCAGTTGTGGTTGTGTCAGCAGCAGTTGTGGTTGTGTCTGCAGCTGTTGTGGTTGTATCTGCAGCAGTTGTGGTTGTGTCAGCAGCAGTTGTAGTTGTGTCAGCAGCAGTTGTGGTTGTGTCAGCAGCAGTTGTGGTTGTGTCAGCAGCAGTTGTGGTTGTATCTGCAGCAGTTGTGGTTGTGTCAGCAGCAGTTGTGGTTGTGTCTGCAGCTGTTGTGGCTGTATCTGCATCAGTTGTGGTTGTCTCTACAGCAGTTGTGGTTGTGTCAGCAGCAGTTGTAGTTGTGTCAGCAGCAGTTGTGGTTGTGTCTGCAGCAGTTGTGGTTGTATCTGCAGCAGTCGTGGTTGTATCTGCAGCAGTTGTGGTTGTGTCAGCAGCAGTTGTAGTTGTGTCTGCAGCTGTTGTGGTTGTGTCTGCAGCAGTTGTGGTTGTGTCTGCAGCAGTTGTGGTTGTGTCAGCAGCCGTAGTGGTTGTGTCTGCATCAGTTGTCGTTGTGTCAGCTACAGTTGTTGTTTCTGCAGCTGTTGTGGTTGTGTCTGCGGCAGTTGTCGTTGTATCAACAGCAGTTGTAGTTGTGTCAGCAGCAGTTGTGGTTGTGTCAGCAGCAGTTGTGGTTGTATCTGCAGCAGTTGTGGTTGTATCTGCAGCTGTTGTTGTTGTGTCTGCAGCTGTTGTGGTTGTATCTGCAGCCGTTGTGGTTGTGTCAGCAGCAGTTGTGGTAGTGTCTGCAGCAGTTGTGGTTGTGTCAGCAGCAGTTGTGGTTGTATCTGCAGCAGTTGTGGTTGTATCTGCAGCAGTTGTGGTTGTATCTGCAGTAGTAGTGGTTGTATCTGCAGCAGTTGTGGTTGTGTCTGCAGCAGTTGTGGTTGTGTCAGCAACAGTTGTGGTAGTGTCTGCAGCAGTTGTGGTTGTGTCAGGAGCAGTTGTGGTTGTATCTGCAGCAGTTGTAGTTGTGTCAGCAGCAGTTGTGGTGTCTGCAGCAGTTGTGGTTGTATCTGCAGCAGTTGTGGTTGTGTCTGCAGCAGTTGTGGTTGTGTCAGCAGCAGTTGTGGTTGTATCTGCAGCAGTTGTGGTTGTGTCTGCAGCAGTTGTGGTTGTGTCAACAGCAGTTGTGGTTGTGTCTGCAGCAGTTGTGGTTGTGTCAGCAGCAGTTGTGGTTGTATCTGCAGCAGTTGTGGTTGTGTCAGCAGCAGTTGTGGTTGTATCTGCAGCAGTTGTAGTTGTGTCAGCAGCAGTTGTGGTTGTATCTGCAGCGGTTGTGGTTGTATCTGCAGCAGTTGTGGTTGTGTCAGCAGCAGTTGTGGTTGTGTCAGCAGCTGTTGTGGTTGTGTCAGCAGCAGTTGTGGTTGTATCTGCAGCGGTTGTGGTTGTGTCAGCAGCAGTTGTGGTTGTGTCTGCAGCTGTTGTGGTTGTATCTGCAGCAGTTGTGGTTGTGTCTACAGCAGTTGTGGTTGTGTCAGCAGCAGTTGTAGTTGTGTCAGCAGCAGTTGTGGTTGTGTCTGCAGCAGTTGTGGTTGTATCTGCAGCAGTCGTGGTTGTATCTGCAGCAGTTGTGGTTGTGTCAGCAGCAGTTGTAGTTGTGTCTGCAGCTGTTGTGGTTGTATCTGCAGCAGTTGTGGTTGTATCTGCAGCAGTTGTAGTTGTGTCAGCAGCAGTTGTGGTTGTGACAGCAGCAGTTGTGGTTGTATCTGCAGCAGTTGTGGTTGTGTCTGCAGCTGTTGTGGTTGTATCTGCAGCAGTTGTGGTTGTGTCAGCAGTTGTTGTTGTGTCCGCAGCAGTTGTGGTTGTGTCAGCAGCAGTTGTGGTTGTGTCAGCAGCAGTTGTGGTTGTATCTGCAGCAGTTGTGGTTGTGTCAGCAGCAGTTGTGGTTGTGTCTGCAACGGTTGTGGTTGTATCTGCAGCAGTTGTGGTTGTCTCTACAGCAGTTGTGGTTGTGTCAGCAGTAGTTGTAGTTGTGTCAGCAGCAGTTGTGGTTGTGTCTGCAGCAGTTGTGGTTGTGTCTGCAACGGTTGTGGTTGTATCTGCAGCAGTTGTGGTTGTGTCAGCAGCAGTTGTAGTTGTGTCTGCAGCTGTTGTGGTTGTATCTGCAGCAGTTGTGGTTGTATCTGCAGCAGTTGTAGTTGTGTCAGCAGCAGTTGTGGTTGTGTCAGCAGCAGTTGTGGTTGTGTCTGCAGCTGTTGTGGTTGTATCTGCAGCAGTTGTGGTTGTATCTGCAGCAGTTGTAGTTGTGCCAATAGCAGTTGTGGTTGTGTCAGCAGCAGTTGTGGTTGTATCTGCAGCAGTTGTGGTTGTATCTGCAGCAGTTGTAGTTGTGTCAGCAGCAGTTGTGGTTGTGTCAGCAGCAGTTGTGGTTGTATCAGCAGCAGTTGTGGTTGTTTCTGCAGCAGTTGTGGTTGTGTCAGCAGTAGTTGTTGATTCCGCTGTAGTGGTCGTTGTACTTTGTGTTGTGGCTTTTGTTGTGTGCAATGTGATGACTGAAAGTAAATGTCAATGGAGGCAAGATTTCTTTTGTTTAAAGGTTTGGGTGTGTGTCTTCGTTATTGTAGCAGTTCTAGTCCAGTTTTAAAACGGTTTTTTAGTTAAAATTAGATACAACTAACTAACGTGTTTAAACCTGTCCGTATAGTCATCCATCAGTCTCTGTCCGCGTGTGTGTCTCTCTCTATCTCTCTCTCTTTGCCCCTCTCTCACTCCCTCCCTCTCTTTCCCCTCTTGTCCATCTCTCACCCTTTCTCTCTCTCTTTGCCTCTCTCTCACTCCCTCCCTCTCTTTCCCCTCTTGTCCATCTCTCACCCTTTCTCTCTCTCTCTTTGCCCCTCTCTCACTCCCTCCCTCTCTTTCCCCTCTTGTCCATCTCTCACCCTTTCTCTCTCTCTTTGCCCCTCTCTCACTCGCTCCCTCTATTTCCCGTGTTGTCTATCTATCCCCCTGTCTCTCTCTCTTTGACCCTCTCTCACTCCCTCCCTCTCTTTCCCGTGTTGTCTATCTATCCCCCTGTCTCTCTCTCTTTGCCCCTCTCTCACTCCCTCCCTCTATTTCCCCTCTTGTCCGTCTCTCACCCTTTCTCTCTCTCTCTTTGCCCCTCTCTCACTCCCTCCCTCTCTTTCCCCTCTTGTCCATCTCTCATTCTTTCTCTCTCTCTCTTTGCCCCTCTCTCACTCGCTCCCTCTATTTCCCGTGTTGTATATCTATCCCCCTGACTCTCCCTCTTTTCCCCTCTCTCACTCCCTCACTCTATTTCCCCTCTTGTCCATCTGTCACACTTACTCTCTCGCTCTCTCTCACTCTGTTTCTCGTTGGAATCAGTAAATTATTCCCTGAAGAACACTTTGGACGAAGTTGCGAAATGGTGCACATCATATGCCATGATACTGCACCCAGAAAAAACTAAAAGCATTGTTATTACCACAAGACAAAAGCATCAGATAAGTCCTCTTAAATTACAACTGTCCTTCGGTACAACTCAAATACAGCAAGTTAAAGAACATCGCATACTTGGTGTAACTGTCGAGTGTATGTGCGCCTTGAGTCGCCTGTTGGTGAGATATGTGCGCGTTATAAATATTCGTATTATTATTATTAACTGTCGATGAAGAAATGAAATGGCAAACACACATAAGCAACCTCTGCAAAGTGTTATCAAGGAATTTGTATTTGTTGTCAAAACTCAAACATTATGCCAAATCTGAAACATTAAAAATGTTCGTTCATGCTCATATAATGCCTCATATTAATTTTGCTTCGACATTGTGTGATGGCTGCAGTGATGTTCACTTATCGAAACTCAATTCTTTGTACCGTCGTGCTGCAAAATTATCCTGTATGAATCGCACATGTCTACAGAAATGAAGTAAAACAGCCTTAATTTCCTTCCCCTAAAAACCCACCTTGCATACAATAAGGCTGTCTTTATGTATAAATTAGTTCATGGTGATGTGCCCAGTTATGTGCAATCCTATTTTACACATGTTACGAAGAGGTATGGGTCTCAAAATTTACTTCCTCCAATTCCTCGTTTAGATCTTTATAAATCCAGCTTAGCTTTTTCAGGATCATCTCTGTGGAATTCTTTGCCAATAGAAATCAAACGATCCGCATCCTTAAAGGCCTTTAAAAGGCAGTTGCACACACATTTGATCACACTAAACTGCCCCTGATGTTTAGTTTCCATTGTGTACTCGGATAATGTATGCAATGCTCATAAGTGTTTGTTTGTTTTTTTAAATATTGTATATGTAGTTAAATCTGAATGTGTCCCCCTCCCCCTTCTTCTTGAAACTTTAGCTGCCTGTATATGGCCCTGTTCGGCAATAGATTGCTGTACTTTTTTAAGAAATTTAAAAAAAACATTTACGTTTGTTGTGTCTGGTTTTGTTTTTGTATGACTTTGTGAGTCCAATATTTTTACATTTAGTCAAGTTTTGACTAAATGTTTTAACATAGAGGGGGGAATCGAGACGAGGGTCGTGGTGTATGTGTGTGTGTGTGTGTGTGTGTCTGTCTGTCTGTCTGTCTGTCTGTCTGTCTGTCTGTCTGTCTGTCTGTCTGTCTGTCTGTCTGTCTGTAGAGCGATTCAGACTAAACTACTGGACCGATCTTTATGAAATTTGACATGAGAGTTTCTGGGTATGATATCCTCAGATGCCTTTTTCATTTTTTTGATAAATGTCTTTGATGACGTCATATCCGGCTTTTCGTGAAAGTTGAGGCGGCACTGTCACGCTCTCATTTTTCAACCAAATTGGTTGAAATTTTGGTCAAGTAATCTCCGACAAAGCGCGGACTTCGGTATTGCATTTCAGCTTGGTGGCTTAAAAATTAATTAATGACTTTGGTCATTAAAAATCTGAAAATTGTAAAAAGATTATTTTTTTATAAAACGATCCAAATTTACGTTCATCTTATTCTCCATCATTTTCTGATTCCAAAAACATATAAATATGTTATATTTGGATTAAAAACAAGCTCTGAAAATTAAAAATATAAAAATTATGATCAAAATTAAATTTTCGAAATCAATTTAAAAACACTTTCATCTTATTCCTTGTCGGTTCCTGATTCCAAAAACATATAGATATGATATGTTTGGATTGAAAACACGCTCAGAAAGTTAAAACGAAGAGAGGTACAGAAAAGCGTGCTATCCTTCTCAGCGCAACTACTACCCCGCTCTTCTTGTCAATGTCACTGCCTTTGCCATGAGCGGTGGACTGACGATGCTACGAGTATACGGTCTTGCTGCGTTGCATTGCGTTCAGTTTCATTCTGTGAGTTCGACAGCTACTTGACTAAATGTATTTTCGCCTTACGCGACTTGTTTATGTTTATACTCGACCACTATTTTGATGTTTTATTAGTTTAATATTTTGATGAGGTATGTGCGCAGTCTTTGCTTTTGTTTACAATTATTCTCTGTATATGTTCCAAGGACAGATTGGAAGATTAGGCTAAGCCTAAAACCTTTATCTATGTAATAAAGTTCTGAGTTCTGAGTTCTCTCTCTATGTGGTTGTGTCTGTAGCCGTTGTGGTTGTGTCTGTAGCCGTTGTGGTTGTGTCTGTAGCCGTTGTGGTTGTGTCTGCAGCAGTTGTATCACATCACGTCTCTCTTCCTCTCTCGCCCCCTTTGTCTCTCTATATCCCCTTATTTGTCCCTCTCCCTCTCTCTCTCTCTCTCTCTCTCTCTCTCTCTCTCTCTCTCTCTCTCTCTCTCTCTCTCTCTCTCTCTGTCCCCCTCTTTCTCTCTCTATTCCCTTATCTGTCTTTCTTACTCTCTCTCTCTCTCTCTCTCTCTCCCCTCTCTCTCTCTCTCTCTCTGTCCCCCTCTTTCTCTCTCTATTCCCCTATCTGTCTTTCTTACTCTCTCTCTATCTCTCTCTCTCTCTCTCCCTCTCTCTCTCTCTCTCTGTCCCCTTAACTGTCTCTTACTCTCTCTCTGTCTCCCTCTTTCTCTCTCTATTCCCTTATCTGTCTTTCTTACTCTCTCTCTATCTCTCTCTCTCTCTCTCTCTCCCTCTCTCTCTCTCTCTCTCTCTATCTCTCTCTCTCTCTCTCTCTCTCTATCTCTCTCTCTCTCTCTCCCTCTCTCTCTCTCTCTCTGTCCCCTTAACTGTCTCTTACTCTCTCTCTGTCTCCCTCTTTCTCTCTCTATTCCCTTATCTGTCTTTCTTACTCTCTCTCTCTCTCTCTCTCTCTCTCTCTCTCTCTCTCTCTCTCTCTCTCTCTCTCTCTCTCTCTCTGTCTCCATTCCCTTATCTGTCTCTCTTTCGCTCTGTATCCCCTTATCTCTCTCTCTCTCCCTCTGTCTCTCTGTCTGCCTGTCTCTCTCTATCTGTGACTCAGTCTCCTCTCTGTCCCCCTCTTTTTCTCTTTGACCGCCTCTATTTCTTGCTCTCTTCTTCATAACATAACATAACATAACATAACATCACATAACATAACATAACATAACATCACATAACATAACATCACATAACATAACATAACATAACATCACATCACATAACATCACGTAACATAACATCACATAACATCACATCACATAGCATAACATAACATCACATCACATCACATCACATCACATCACATCACATAACATCACATAACATAACTTACCATACCATACAATACCATAACATAACATAATATAACATCACATCACATCACATCACATCACATCACATACAAAACACAACACAACACAACACAACACAACACAACTGGGACGTAAGCCTTCTTGAGACGACATTGAAATTACTTTGCCCATGCCAAAAATGTCCTTCCCGACAATAAATGTAATGCAATATATGTCAAACTAAACATACTGATGTGGGGAGGGGGGGGGGGGAGGAAGGAGGGGAAGTGAGGTTTACCTACCCAGCAGCAGGAGAAAGGAAAACGCCCGTCGTGACGTCATATTGAAGGCCTGGCACGTGTGACGTCACTGTCACTCGGTTAAATCTGTAAATTAAAGGCAAACAATATGTTAAACAATCAGGAACTAATAGAAGTAACATATAGCACGTTCTCTTACCCGTAGTCAGTGAATTTTTCTTTCAGTTACAAGAAAACAACAGACAGTTGTTTCTGCTGTAAGGAAATGTTCCGACCACGAAGTCTGATACGATTTGGTATTTTGTTCCGTAAAGCAAATCACGGATCATGACGTTGACAAAAGCGACACGTGCAAACAGACAGAGAGACAGGCAGACAGACAGGCAGACAGACAGGCAGACAGGCAGACAGACAGACAAGCATGCAGGCAGGCAGGCAGGCAGGCAGGCAGGCAGACAGGCAGGCATGCAGGCAGGCAGACAGACAGTTGACTCCGGGACTACTTTCTTCAGCAAAACGATTGAGATATTCTGCAGTATAAAAGTCGAACTCACGTTTGGCTAGCGATCTACAAACATTTTAACATTGAAGAAATAAAGAAAACAACAAAGAATATACACATAATCTGCTGGGGTGAAAGGGCTGAGTGAAGATTAAGAGTTGGCCGAAGCGGTGAGAGAGAGAGCGATGGAGAGAGACGAGTGATTCAAGGCGCACAACTCTAGTACGCTTCATAGGATCAATCCCGACAACAAAATCCTGATTCAAAATCCTGAGCGACAAAATAAAAATTAAACTAAAACAGTATGCTTACAGTTTTGTTCATTTGCTATCGCTTTTAGAGCATTGATTGCTAAATCTGGTTCAACAGAACAAGGCTGTCCCATCTGTCGTCTGCTAGAGAATCATCGGCTACTGATCAAGTTGACCAACAACATGAAAATTGCCACTTACAAAATTGGAGATACGGTTAAAATAAAAGGTGGCGAAGAAGGTCGGATCTTGCGTGTGTTATTTTTCAATTTTAAAGAAAACAACGGTGTTTAGATTCAGGTCATGCAGGCAGATAGATTTACAAGTTTTGACCTACATTGAATAGACCAGCAGAACAAAACTACCGCAGCACAGTTCAGATAACTTACTGGCCTAAGACTGAACGACAGACATCAAAGTAAGGCTAACCTAAATGACGATTGAAGAAGTAAGTAATCCAAATTTGTACACTGAAGCACAACAGCTCGAATAAGCACAAATTCAGCAATCATCCTCATCGCTTGTAAAATCACACACGCAGTCTTTTTGGCGAATGCCTCTGACAACCGACTTGAACCACCGACTGAAACCGGCCGGTAACTGCACAGTTTCAAATGCATTGAAATTGCGCAATCTCTGCAATTCGTTTTCTTAAGCAGTATTGATGACTGAATACAAAAGCAGACCGGTTTTATGGCGCGTTTACCAAAAAGACAAAAGGGGACTCGTTTCGCACATGAATTTGATGACACGATTTGCGGTCGCTGAAGGTTTGGGTAAGCAGAAAACAGGCACTCGCAGGCTTGCTATGTCGTACCAGATTTACACGAGTTTTTTTTTTTAAATATTGAACTGCGAGCGAAAGCGAGCTGTTCACTATTTGAAAAAGCAACGAGTGTAAATCTGGTACGACACAGCAAGCCATGTAGTATTCTGTTTATCCTATATACTGTACTTACGTGTATTTTACTGAAAATGTCTTGCAGTCGAGGCAGCTAAATTGAAGACGCTTGTTTTGGAACCTCGATAGCTTCAAAAGCCTCGTGCAATCTATTACGTCAAAGCAAAGAAACGTCACTCTGAAAGTGTGGCGTGACGTGTTAGTTCTAAAGATTCATCGAGAGTAATTAGCGAGCGCAATTTTTGTTTCTATAATGACGTTTGTCTCGGTGACTTTGGCATCATAAGCAGTGTAAAAACAGGTCCCTGCCAGACTTGCTTGACATGACCTCATTTACATGATATACACACGTGTGCTTTGAACGATTATTATCTCACGGGTGTCTCTCTCACGTATGTAGGATAAAGTGTTTGTTTTATTAATGAAAACGTCGGAGTAATGGGATAAAAAGCTTACACACCTCGTCCTGAATATCGTGCATATTTTCCCTCGGGTAGATTTTCAGGTATTACCTAAAAATCAACCCTAGGGAAAATATGCACGATATTTAGAACTCGGAGTGTGTAACCTATATTTATCCCCCCTCTGCTTTTTTCCAGCTGTAAACTGGAAGCGGTGTTTATTTTCGATAATCACCCAGCAACCAAAACATAACTACCCAGCAACCAGCCCGAATCCTCGATAGCTCATGCATTGAGAAGCTACGCGTTGTGGGCACTACTTTTAGCGACTGAAAAGTTTCGATTGCTCAAATGTACAAAATAAACATATCTGGACCAGACAACATAAACGTACCGCTGGAACACACGAAATCCAATAAAAAATCCATGAGTTCGATTGTTTTCTGAATCGATATCTTCCTTGTAGAAACCATCGGCGCGAGAAAGGTCTCAAGACAAGCAACTCTCACACTTTGTGTAAAGACTAGACTGAGTTGTTCCCCTTTTGGATTTC
>NC_090258.1:30981281-30983781 GCF_037325665.1 Littorina saxatilis
GAGAGAGAGAGAGAGAGAGAGAGAGACAGATGATGATGATGATGAACTTTAGTTTTTAAGGATAGAGGTTTAAGGCTATGCCTTTTCTCACAACTTTTCGTTACATCTAATGCAAAATTCAAATACATGATAAACAAGTAGAACAAACGGACAAATAAGCAAACAAAAAACACAATCACGTTATTAAATGACAATAACACTTCTGTGTTTTTCAAGAATTTATTCAGTCTCGTACGAATGACAACTGACTGCAACAAAGAAAACAACGAAACCATGATAAGCACGTGCTCTTTTAAAAATGAAACTAGATAACAACTTATCGAGTTGTGATTGCAATAGTACGAACTATAAGTGTTTAAAATGTAAACAAACTAGATTTCTGGCAGTCAAAATAAAGTATTATTACCTCTTTAACGCTTATATTGTCGGAGCGACCGTTACATGGTCGAGACAGTATGGCAGATAGGTCAAGGGAGGCTATTCCTGCCTCACGCGTCTATATACCGAAACGCGGCAATACGGCGCGTTGCATCATAAAATATCAATGTTCTATAGTTATAACAAAATAAGCACAAACACACACACACACACACACACAAACAACATACAAATCGAAAATGAAAAAGCAATCAGCACGCATGCAAAACATACAAAATGTTGACTGTGCGAACTGAGACCATTATTTTTAATATTCACTGAGACGAAGTGTGTAACGTGTTTATTTTCCATTTCTTATGTTTTTCAAAGAAAAAAAGTGTTTTTTGATAGAGTCCTTTTCATTGAAAATTATTCAAATCTGCTAAATGTTCATAGCAGTTTCTTTGGTTTGAAATAAAAATCAAGTACACAGTTATGCCGTTGATCTGCTGTGACTGTAAAGGCAGATATCTCTGTGATCTTTTCATGTTTTGGTATCACTGAGGAAATTTTCTTCCGTGTTCCAACGCCAAATACTGTATGAAGTTCGTTTTTATGAGGCAAAATAGTGTATGAAACCGCTTCGTTTTCCTGCAATTGAAGAAATGTGTGCATTTGCTTGCGTGTTTTCTTTTTATAATAAGAACTATATTTAATAATTGACCGACGGATTGCAGTCTTTTTGTTGAAGTGGCCGACTGTGTATAAAAATCCAAAAGGGGAACAACTCAGTCTAGTCTTTACACAAAGTGTGAGAGTTGCTTGTCTTGAGACCTTTCTCGCGCCGATGGTTTCTACAAGTAAGATATCGATTCAGAAAACAATCGAACTCATGGATTATTTTTTGGATTTCGTGTGTTCCAGCGGTACGTTTATGTTGTCTGCTCCAGCGAAACTTTTCAGTCGCTAAAAGTAGTGCCCACAACGCGTAGCTTCTCAATGCATGAGCTATCGAGGATTCGGGCTGGTTGCTGGGTAGTTATGTTTTGGTTGCTGGGTGATTATCGAAAATAAACACCGCTTCCAGTTTACAGCTGGAAAAAAGCAGAGAGGGGGGGAGGGATAAATATAGGTTACACACTCCTGCCTCGACTGCAAGACATTTTCAGTAAAATACACGTAAGTACAGTATGTAGGATAAACAGAATACTACATGGCTTGCTGTGTCGTACCAGATTTACACTCGTTGCTTTTTCAAATAGTGAACAGCTCGCTTTCGCTCGCAGTTCAATATTTAAAAAAAAAAAATCGTGTAAGTCTGGTACGACATAGCAAGCCATGTAGTATTCTCTATGTTTGACACAAACTCTGCGAGTGCCTGTTTTCTGCGTACCCAAACTTTCAGCGACAGCAAATCGTGAGGGCCCCAAGGGGGGGGGGGGGGGGGGTATCATCACGATCACGGGATGGGAAGTTTTAGCTTTCACGATCACAGTTACCTTGATTTTTGTTTTCACGATCACGAACACCTTGACGAATAGAGGATCATAAAGTGATACAGCTGTGAAAAATGTACGTTGAAAATAAAATGCTTTGCAATAATGCCCATCACGATCACGAAAACAAATGACGATCACGATCACGAGACTTGATTTTTTTGTCTTCACGGATCACGGGCAAAGTCCCATCACGATCACAGAAATGGAAATTTCGGCAATCACGGTCACAGAAAGGTCAAAAATCGCCAATCACGATCAGGATTTTAAACCCTTTGGGGCCCTCAATCGTGTCATCAAATTCATGTGCGAAACGAGTCCCCTTTTGTCTTTTTGGTAAACGCGCCATAAAACCGGTCTGCTTTTGTATTCAGTCATCAATACTGCTTAAGAAAACGAATTGCAGAGATTGCGCAGTTTCAATGCATTTGAAACTGTGCAGTTACCGGCCGGTTCGAGTCGGTGGTTCAAGTCGGTTGTCAGAGGCATTCGCCAAAAAGACTTACGTGTGTGATTTTGCAAGCGATGAGGATGATTGCTGAATTTGTGCTTATTCGAGCTGTTGTGCTTCAGTGTTCAAATTTGGATCACTTACTTCTTCAATCGTCATTTAGGTTAGCCTTACTTTGATGTCTGTCGTTCAGTCT
>NC_090258.1:30988781-31016281 GCF_037325665.1 Littorina saxatilis
GCGGATACAACCACAACAGCTGCAGACACAACTACAACTGCTGCTGAAACAACCACAACTGCTGCAGACACAACCACAACTGCTGCGGATACAACCACAACAGCTTCAGACACAACCACAACTGCTGCTGACACAACTACAACTGCTGCTGACACAACCACAACTGCTGCTGACACAACCACAACTGCTGCAGACACAACCACAACTGCTGCAGACACAACCACAACTGCTGCAGTTACAACCACAACTGCTGCTGACACAACCACAACTGCTGCAGACACAACCACAACTGCTGCTGACACAACCACAACTGCTACTGACACAACCACAACTGCTGCAGACACAACCACAACTGCTGCAGTTACAACCACAACTGCTGCAGACACGACCACAACTGCTGCTGACACAACCACGACTGCTGCAGATACAACCACAACTGCTGCAGATACAACCACAACTGCTGCTGTCACAACACCAACTGCTGCTGACACAACCACTACTGCTGCAGACACAACCACAACTGCTGCTGACACAACCACAACTGCTGCAGATACAACCACAACTGCTGCACATACAACCACAACTGCTGCGGATACAACCACAACAGCAGCAGACACAACCACAACTGCTGCTGACACAACTACAACTGCTACTGACACAACCACAACAGCTGCAGACACAACCACAACTGCTGCAGTTACAACCACAACAGCTTCAGACACAACCACAACTGCTGTTGACACAACCACAAGTGCTGCAGATACAACCACAACTGCTGCAGACACAATCGCAACAGCAGCTGACACAACCACAACTGCTGCATATACAACCACAACTGCTGCAGATACAACCACAACTGCTGCTGACACAACCACAACAGCTGCAGACACAACCACAACTGCTGCAGATATAACCACAACTGCTGCTGTCACAACCACAACTGCTGCAGACACAACCACAACTGCTGCTGACACAACCACAACTGCAGCTGACACAACTACAACTGCTGCAGTTACAACCACAACTGCTGCTGACACAACCACAACTGCTGAAGACACAACCACAACTGCTGCAGACACAACCACAACTGCTGCTGACACAACCACAACTGCAGCTGACACAACCACAACTGCTGCTGACACAACCACAACTGCAGCTGACACAACTACAACTGCTGCAGTTACAACCACAACTGCTGCTGACACAACCACAACAGCTGCAGACACAACCACTACTGCTGCAGACACAACCACATCTGCTGCTGACACAACCACAACTGCAGCTGACACAACCACAACTGCTGCTGACACAACCACAACTGCAGCTGACACAACTACAACTGCTGCAGTTACAACCACAACTGCTGCTGACACAACCACAACAGCTGCAGACACAACTATTGCAGATACAACCACAACTGCTGCTGTCACAACCACAACTGCTGCTGACACAACCACAACTGTTGAAGAAACAACCACAACTGCTGCTGACACAACCACTACTGCTGCAGACACAACCACAACTGCTGCTGATACAACCACAACTACTGCTGACACAACTACAACTGCTGCTGACACAACCACGACTGCTGCAGATACAACCACAACTACTGCAGATACAACCACAACTGCTGCTGACACAACCACAACTGCTGCAGATACAACCACAACTGCCGCAGAAAAAACAACAACTGCTGCAGAAACAACTGTCGCTGACACAACCACAACTGCTGCTGACACAACCTCAACTGCCGCAGAAACAACCACAACTGCTGCAGAAACAACTACAACTGCTGCTGACACAACCACAATTGCTGCTGACACAACCACAACAGCTGCAGACACAACCACAACTATTGCAGATACAACCACAACTGCTGCTGTCACAACCACAACTGCTGCTGACACAACCACAACTGTTGAAGAAACAACCACAACTGCTGCTGACACAACCACTACTGCTGCAGACACAACCACAACTGCTGCTGACACAATGACAATTGCCGCAGACACAACCACAACAGCTGCTGACACAACCACAACTGCGGCAGACACAACCACAACTGCTGCTGACACAACCACTGCTGCTGCTGACACAACCACTGCTGCTGCAGACACAACCACAACTGCTGCTCACACAACTACAACTGCTGCTGAAACAACCACAACTGCTGCAGACACAACCACAACTGCTGCGGATACAACCACAACAGCTGCAGACACAACCACAACTGCTGCTGACACAACTACAACTGCTGCTGACACAACCACAACTGCTGCTGACACAACCACAACTGCTGCAGACACAACCACAACTGTTGCAGATACAACCACAACTGCTGCAGACACAACCACACCTGCTGCTGTCACAACCACAACAGCTGCAGATACGACAACAGTAGTTGCTGACACAACGACAACTGCGGCAGACATAACCACAACTTCTGCAGACACAACCACAACTGCTGCCGACGCAACGACAACTGCTGCAGATACAAGCACAATTGCTGCAGACACAACCACAACTGCTGCTGACACAACCACAACTGCTGCAGACACAACCACAACTGCTGCAGATACAACTACAACTGCTGCTGACACAACCACAACTGCTGCGGATACAACCACAACAGCTGCAGACACAACTACAACTGCTGCTGAAACAACCACAACTGCTGCAGACACAACCACAACTGCTGCGGATACAACCACAACAGCTGCAGACACAACCACAACTGCTGCTGACACAACTACAACTGCTGCTGACACAACCACAACTGCTGCTGACACAACCACAACTGCTGCAGACACAACCACAACTGCCGCAGAAACAACCACAACTGCTGCAGAAACAACTGTAGCTGACACAACGACAACTGCTGCAGAAACAACTACAACTGCTGCTGACACAACCACAACTGCTACTGACACAACCACAACTGCTGCAGACACAACCACAACTGCTGCAGTTACAACCACAACTGCTGCAGACACAACCACAACTGCTGCTGACACAACAACTGCTGCTGTCACAACCACAACTGATTCTGACACAACCACAACTTCTGCAGACACAACCACAACTGCTGCAGTTACAACCACAACTGCTGCTGACACAACCACAACTGCTGCAGACACAACCACAACTGCTGCTGACACAACCACAACTGCTACTGACACAACCACAACTGCTGCAGACACAACCACAACTGCTGCAGTTACAACCACAACTGCTGCAGACACGACCACAACTGCTGCTGACACAACCACAACTGCTGCAGATTCAACCACAACTGCTGCAGATACAACCACAACTGCTGCTGACACAACCACAACTGCTGCTGACACAACCACAACTGCTGCAGACACAACCACAACTGCTGCTGACACAACTACAACTGCTGCTGAAACAACCACAACTGCTGCAGATACAACCACAACTGCTGCGGATACAACCACAACAGCTGAAGACACAACCACAACTGCTGCTGACACAACTACAACTGCTACTGACACAACCACAACAGCTGCAGACACAACCACAACTGCTGCAGTTACAACCACAACAGCTGCAGACACAACCACAACTGCTGCTGACACAACCACATCTGCTGCTGACACAACTACAACTGCTGCTGACACAACCACAACTGCTGCTGACACAACCACAACTGCTGCAGATATAACCACAACTGCTGCTGTCACAACCACAACTGCTGCAGACACAACCACAACTGCTGCTGACACAACCACAACTGCAGCTGACACAACTACAACTGCTGCAGTTACAACCACAACTGCTGCTGACACAACCACAACTGCTGAAGACACAACCACAACTGCTGAAGACACAACCACAACTGCTGCTGACACAACCACAACTGCAGCTGACACAACCACAACTGCTGCTGACACAACCACAACTGCAGCTGACACAACTACAACTGCTGCAGTTACAACCACAACTGCTGCTGACACAACCACAACAGCTGCAGACACAACCACTACTGCTGCAGACACAACCACATCTGCTGCTGACACAACCACAACTGCAGCTGACACAACCACAACTGCTGCTGACACAACCACAACTGCAGCTGACACAACTACAACTGCTGCAGTTACAACCACAACTGCTGCTGACACAACCACAACAGCTGCAGACACAACTATTGCAGATACAACCACAACTGCTGCTGTCACAACCACAACTGCTGCTGACACAACCACAACTGTTGAAGAAACAACCACAACTGCTGCTGACACAACCACTACTGCTGCAGACACAACCACAACTGCTGCTGACACAACCACAACTGCTGCTGACACAACCACAACTGCTGCTGACACAACCACGACTGCTGCAGATACAACCACAACTGCTGCAGATACAACCACAACTGCTGCTGACACAACCACAACTGCTGCAGATACAACCACAACTGCTGCAGATACAACCACAACTGCTGCAGACACAACCACAACTGCTGCAGAGACAACCACAACTGCTGCTGACACAACCACAACTGCTGCAGACACAACCACAACTGCTGCTGACACAACTACAACTGCTGCTGAAACAACCACAACTGCTGCTGACACAACCACAACAGCTGCAGACACAACCACAACTATTGCAGATACAACCACAACTGCTGCTGTCACAACCACAACTGCTGCTGACACAACCACAACTGTTGAAGAAACAACCACAACTGCTGCTGACACAACCACAACTGCTGCAGACACAACCACAACTGCTGCTGACACAACCACAACTGCTGCTGACACAACCACAACAGCTGCTGACACAACCACAACTGCTGCTGACACAACCACAACTGCTGCAGAAACAACCACAACTGCTGCTGACACAACCACAACTGCTGCAGACACAACCACAACTGCTGCTGACACAACTACAACTGCTGCTGACACAACCACAACTGCTGCAGATACAACCACAACTGCTTCGGATACAACCACAACAGCTGCAGACACAACCACAACTGCTGCTGACACAACCACAACTGCTGCTGACACAACCACAACTGTTGCTGACACAACCACAACTGCTGCAGACACAACTACAACTGCTGTTGATACAACGACAACTGCCGCAGACACAACCACAACTGCTGCAGACACAACCATAACTGCTGCAGATACAACCACAACAGCTGCTGACACAACCACAACTGCTGCAGACACAACCACAACTGCTGCAGATACAACCACAACTGCTGCAGACACAACCACAACTGCTGCAGATACAACCACAACTGCTGCAGACACAACCACAACTGCTGCTGACACAACCACAACTGCTGCAGACACAACCACAACTGCTGCAGATACAACTACAACTGCTGCTGACACAACCACAACTGCTGCGGATACAACCACAACAGCTGCAGACACAACTACAACTGCTGCTGAAACAACCACAACTGCTGCAGACACAACCACAGCTGCTGCGGATACAACCACAACAGCTGCAGACACAACCACAACTGCTGCTGACACAACTACAACTGCTGCTGACACAACCACAACTGCTGCTGACACAACCACAACTGCTGCAGACACAACCACAACTGCTGCAGACACAACCACAACTGCTGCAGTTACAACCACAACTGCTGCTGACACAACCACAACTGCTGCAGACACAACCACAACTGCTGCTGACACAACCACAACTGCTGCTGACACAACCACAACTGCTGCAGACACAACCACAACTGCTGCAGTTACAACTACAACTGCTGCAGACACAACCACAACTGCTGCTGACACAACCACAACTGCTGCAGATACAACCACAACTGCTGCAGAAACAACCACAACTGCTGCTGACACAACCACAACTGCTGCAGATACAACCACAACTGCTGCCGACACAACCAAAACTGCTGCTGACACAACCACAACTGCTGCTGACACAACCACAACTGCTGCAGACACAACCACAACTGCTGCAGACACAACCACAACTGCTGCTGACACAACCACAACTGCTGCTGACACAACCACATCTGCTGCGGATACAACCACAACAGCTGCAGACACAACCACAACTGCTGTAGACACAACCACAACTGCTGCTGACACAACCACAACAGCTGCAGACACAACCACAACTGTTGCAGTTACAACTACAACTGCTGCGGACACAACTACAACCGCTGCTGACACAACCACAACTGCTGCAGATACAACCACAACTGCTGCTGACACAATCGCAACAGCAGCTGACACAACCACAACTGCTGCATATACAACCACAACTGCTGCAGACACCACTACAACTGCTGCAGATACAACCACAACAGCTGCTGACACAACCACAACTGCTGCAGATATAACCACAACTGCTGCTGTCACAACCACAACTGCTGCAGACACAACCACAACTGCTGCTGACACAACCACAACTGCAGCTGACACAACTACAACTGCTGCAGTTACAACCACAGCTGCTGCTGACACAACCACAACTGCTGAAGACACAACCACAACTGCTGCAGATACAACCACAACTGCTGCTGACACAACCACAACTGCAGCTGACACAACCACAACTGCTGCTGACACAACCACAACTGCAGCTGACACAACTACAACTGCTGCAGTTACAACCACAACTGCTGCTGACACAACCACAACAGCTGCAGACACAACCACAACTGCTGCAGACACAACCACATCTGCTGCTGACACAACCACAACTGCAGCTGACACAACCACAACTGCTGCTGACACAACCACAACTGCAGCTGACACAACTACAACTGCTGCAGTTACAACCACAACTGCTGCTGACACAACCACAACAGCTGCAGACACAACCACAACTGCTGCAGATACAACCACAACTGCTGCTGTCACAACCACAACTGCTGCTGACACAACCACAACTGTTGCAGAAACAACCACAACTGCTGCTGACACAACCACTACTGCTGCAGACACAACCACAACTGCTGCTGACACAACCACAACTGCTGCTGACACAACCACAACAGCTGCTGACACAACCACAACAGCTGCTGACACAACCACAACTGCGGCAGACACAACCACAACTGCTGCTGACACAACCACAACTGCGGCAGACACAACCACAACTGCTGCTGACACAACCATAACTGCTGCTGAAACAACCACAACTGCTGCAGACACAACCACAACTGCTGCGGATACAACCACAACAGCTGCAGACACAACCACAACTGCTGC
The DNA here is from genome assembly GCF_037325665.1 of Littorina saxatilis. NCBI lineage: Eukaryota > Metazoa > Mollusca > Gastropoda > Littorinimorpha > Littorinidae > Littorina > Littorina saxatilis. The sequence goes on from NC_090258.1 coordinate 30,996,023, forward strand.
TGACACAACTACAACTGCTGCTGACACAACCACAACTGCTGCTGACACAACCACAACTGCTGCAGACACAACTACAACTGCTGTTGATACAACGACAACTGCAGCAGACACAACCACAACTGCTGCAGAAACAACAACTGTTGCTGACACAACGACAACTGCAGCAGACACAACGACAACTGCCGCAGACACAACCACAACTGCTGCAGACACAACCACAACTGCTGCAGATACAACCACAACAGCTGCAGACACAACCACAACTGCTGCTGACACAACCACAACTGCTGCAGACACAACCACAACTGCTGCAGATTCAACCACAACCGCTGCTGACACAACCACAACTGCTGCGGATACAACCACAACAGCTGCTGACACAACCACAACTGCTGCTGACACAACCACAACTGCTGCAGAAACAACCACAACTGCTGCTGACACAACCACTACTGCTGCAGACACAACCACAACTGCTGCAGACACAACCACAACTGCTGCAGATACAACCACAACTGCCCCAGACACAACTACAACTGCTGCAGATACAACCACAACTGCTGCAGACACAACCACAACTGCTGCTGACACAACCACAACTGCTGCAGACACAACCACAACTGCTGCAGATACAACTACAACTGCTGCTGACACAACCACAACTGATGCGGATACAATCACAACAGCTGCAGACACAACCACAACTGCTGCTGAAACAACCACAACTGCTGCAGACACAACCACAACTGCTGCGGATACAACCACAACAGCTGCAGAAACAACAACTGTAGCTGACACGACAACTGATGCAGACACAACCACTACGGCTGCTGACACAACCATAACTGCTGCAGACACAACCACAACTGCTGCAGACACAACCATAACTGCTGCAGATACAACCACAACAGCTGCTGACACAATGACAATTGCCGCAGACACAACCACAACAGCTGCTGACACAACCACAACTGCTGCAGACACAACCACAACTGCTGCAGTTACAACCACAACTGCTGCAGACACAACCACAACTGCTGCTGACACAACCACGACTGCTGCAGATACAACCACAACTGCTGCAGATACAACCACAACTGCTGCTGACACAACCACAACTGCTGCAGATACAACCACAACTGCTGCAGATACAACCACAACTGCTGCAGACACAACCACAACTGCTGCTGACACAACCACAACTGCTGCTGACACAACCACAACTGCTGCAGACACAACCACAACTGCTGCTGACACAACTACAACTGCTGCTGAAACAACCACAACTGCTGCAGACACAACCACAACTGCTGCGGATACAACCACAACAGCTGCAGACACTACCACAACTGCTGCTGACACAACTACAACTGCTGCTGACACAACCACAACTGCTGCAGATACAACCACAACAGCTGCAGTTACAACCACAACTGCTGCAGATACAACCACAACTGCTGCTGTCACAACCACAACTGCTGCAGATACAACCACAACTGCTGCTGACACAACCACAACAGCTGCTGACACAACCACAACTGCTGCAGATACAACCACAACTGCTGCAGATACAACCACAACTGCTGCTGACACAACCACAACAGCTGCTGACACAACCACAACTGCTGCAGATATAACCACAACTGCTGCTGTCACAACCACAACTGCTGCAGACACAACCACAACTGCTGCTGACACAACCACAACTGCAGCTGACACAACTACAACTGCTGCAGTCACAACCACAGCTGCTGCTGACACAACCACAACTGCTGCTGACACAACCACAACTGCTGCTGACACAACCACAACTGCTGCTGACACAACCACAACAGCTGCTGACACAACCACAACTGCTGCTGACACAACCACAACTGCTGCAGAAACAACCACAACTGCTGCTGACACAACCACAACTGCTGCAGAGACAACCACAACAGCTGCTGACACAACTACAACTGCTGCTGAAACAACCACAACTGCTGCAGACACAACCACAACTGATGCGGATACAATCACAACAGCTGCAGACACAACCACAACTGCTGTTGACACAACCACAACTGCTGCTGACACAACCACAACTGTTGCTGACACAACCACAACTGCTGCAGACACAACCACAACTGCTGCAGATACAACCACAACCGCTGCAGACACAACCACAACTGCTGCAGATACAACCACAACTGCTGCTGACACAACGACAACTGCGGCAGACACAACCACAACTGCTGCAGACACAACCACAACTGCTGCAGATACAACCACAACTGCTGCGGATACAACCACAACAGCTGAAGACACAACCACAACTGCTGCTGACACAACCACAACTGCTGCAGACACAACCACAACTGCTGCAGACACAACCACAACTGCTGCTGACACAACCACAACTGCCGCAGACACAACCACAACTGCTGCTGAGACAACCACAACTGCTGCTGACGCAACGACAGGTGCTGCAGAAACAACTACTACTGCTGCTGACACAACCACAACTGCCGCAGACACAACCACAACAGCTGCAGAAACAACCACAACTGCTGCAGACACAACCACAACTGCTGCACACACAACCACAACTGCTGCAGATACAACCACAACTGCTGCAGACACAACCACAACTGCTGCTGACACAACCACAACTGCTGCAGACACAACCACAACTGCTGCAGAAACAACTACAACTGCTGCTGACACAACCACAACTGCTGCGGATACAACCACAACAGCTGCAGACACAACTACAACTGCTGCTGACACAACCACAACTGCTGCAGACACAACCCCAACTGCCGCAGACACAACCACAACAGCTGCAGAAACAACAACTGTAGCTGACACGACAACTGATGCAGACACAACCACTACGGCTGCTGACACAACCATAACTGCTGCAGACACAACCACAACTGCCGCAGACACAACCACAACTGCTGCAGTTACAACCACAACTGCTGCTGACACAACCACAACTGCTGCAGACACAACCACAACTGCTGCTGACACAACTACAACTGCTGCAGACACAACCACAACTGCTGCAGTTACAACCACAACTGCTGCAGACACAACCACAACTACTGCAGATACAAGCACAACTGCTGCAGATACAACCACAACAGCTGCAGACACAACAACTGCTGCTGACACAACCACAACTACTGCAGATACAACCACAACTGCTGCAGATACAACCACAACCGCTGCAGATACAACCACAACTGCTGCTGACACAACCACAACTGCTGCTGACACAACCACAACTGCTGCAGAGACAACCACAACAGCTGCTGACACAACTACAACTGCTGCTGACACAACCACAACTGCTGCAGACACAACCACAACTGCTGCGGATACAACCACAACAGCTGCAGACACAACCACAACTGCTGCTGACACAACTACAACTGCTACTGACACAACTGCAACTGCTGCAGACACAACCACAACTGATGCAGTTACAACCACAACAGCTGCAGACACAACCACAACTGCTGCTGACACAACCACAACTGCTGCAGATACAACCACAACTGCTGCTAACACAACCACAACAGCTGCTGACACAACCACAACTGCTGCAGATACAACCACAACTGCTGCAGATACAACCACAACTGCTGCTGACACAACCACAACTGCTGCAGACACAACCACAACTGCTGCAGATATAACCACAACTGCTGCTGTCACAACCACAACTGCTGCAGACACAACCACAACTGCTGCTGACACAACCACAACTGCAGCTGACACAACTAAAACTGCTGCAGTTACAACCACAGCTGCTGCTGACACAACCACAACTGCTGAAGACACAACCACAACTGCTGCAGACACAACCACAACTGCTGTTGACACAACCACAACTGCAGCTGACACAACCACAACTGCTGCTGACACAACCACAACTGCAGCTGACACAACTACAACTGCTGCAGTTACAACCACAACTGCTGCTGACACAACCACAACAGCTGCAGACACAACCACAACTGCTGCAGAAACAACCACAACTGCTGCTGACACACACAATGCTGCAGACACAACCACAACTGCTGCTGACACAACCACAACTGCTGCTGACACAACCACCACAGCTGCTGACACAACCACAACTGCTGCTGACACAACCACAACTGCTGCAGAAACAACCACAACTGCTGCTGACACAACCACAACTGCTGCAGACACAACCACAGCTGCTGCTGACACAACCACAACTGCTGCAGATACAACCACAACTGCTGCTGAAACAACCACAACAGCTGCTGACACAACCACAACTGCTGCTGACACAACCACAACTGCTGCAGACACAACCACAACTGCTGCCGACACAACTACAACTGCTGCTGAAACAACCACAACTGCTGCAGACTTAACCACAACTGCTGCGGATACAACCACAACAGCTGCCTACACAACCACAACTGCTGCTGACACAACCACAACTGCTGCTGACACAACCACAACTGCTGCTGACACAACCATGACTGCTGCAGATACAACCACAACTGCTTCGGATACAACCACAACAGCTGCAGATACAACCACAACTGCTGCTGATACAACCACAACTGCTGCAGATACAACCACAACTGCTGCTGACACTACCACAACTGCTGCTGACACAACAACAACTGCTGCTGACGCAACCACAACTGCTGCAGACACAACCACAACTGCTGCTGACACAACCACAACTGCTGCAGACACAACCACATCTGCTGCTGACACAACTACAACTGCTGCTGACACAACCACAACTGCTGCTGACACAACCACAACTGCAGCTGACACAACTACAACTGCTGCAGTTACAACCACAACTGCTGCTGACACAACCACAACAGCTGCAGACACAACCATAACTGCTGCAGATACAACCACAACTGCTGCTGTCACAACACCAACTGCTGCTGACACAACCACAACTGCTGAAGAAACAACCACAACTGCTGCTGACACAACCACTACTGCTGCAGACACAACCACAACTGCTGCTGACACAACCACAACAGCTGCAGACACAACCACAACTGCTGCTGACACAACAACAACTGCTGCTGACGCAACCACAACTGCTGCAGAAACAACTACAACTGCTGTTGATACAACGACAACTGCCGCAGACACAACCACAACAGCTGCTGACACAACGACAACTGCTGCTGAAACAACCACAACTGCTGCAGACACAACCACAACTGCTGCGGATACAACCACAACAGCTGCAGACACAACCACAACTGCTGCTGACACAACTACAACTGCTGCTGACACAACCACAACTGCTGCTGACACAACCATAACTGCTGCAGACACAACCACAACTGCTGCAGATACAACCACAACTGCTGCAGACACAACCACAACTGCTGCAGATACAACCACAACTGCTGCTGACACAACCATGACTGCTGCAGATACAACCACAACTGCTGCTGACACAACCACAACTGCTGCAGACACAACCACAACAGCTGCTGACACAACGACAACTGCTGCTAAAACAACCACAACTGCTGCAGACACAACGACAACTACCGCAGACACAACCACAACTTCTGCAGACACAACCACAACTGCTGCTGCCACAACCACAACTGCTGCTGTTACAACGACAACCGCTGCTGATGCAACGACAACTGCTGCAGAAACAACTACATCTGCTGCTGACATAACGACAACTGCCTTAGACACAACCACAACTGCTGCTGACACAACTACAACTGCTGCAGACACAACCACAACTGCTGCAGACACAACCACAACTGCTGCACACACAACCACAACTGCTGCAGACACAACCACAACTGCGGCAGACACAACAACAACTGCTGCACACACAACCACAACTGCTGCAGACACAACCACAACTGCTGCTGACACAACAACTGCTGCTGACACAACCACAACTGCTGCTGACACAACCACAACTTCTGCAGATACAACCACAACTGTTGCAGAAACAACCACAACTGCTGCAGAAACAACCACAATTGCTGCAGATACAACTACAACTGCTGCTGACACAACCACAACTGCTGCGGATACAACCACAACAGCTGCAGACACAACTACAACTGCTGCTGAAACAACCACAACTGCTGCAGACACAACCACAACTGCTGCGGATACAACCACAACAGCTGCAGACACAACCACAACTGCTGCTGACACAACTACAACTGCTGCTGACACAACCACAACTGCTGCTGACACAACCACAACTGCTGGAGACACAACCACAACTGCTGCAGACACAACCACAACTGCTGCAGTTACAACCACAACTGCTGCTGACACAACCACAAATGCTGCAGAAACAACCACAACTGCTGCTGACACAACCACAACTGCTGCTGACACAACCACTACTGCTGCAGACACAACCACAACTGCTGCAGAGACAACCACAACTGCTGCAGAAACAACCACAACTGCTGCTGACACAACCATGACTGCTGCAGATACAACCACAACTGCTGCAGATACAACCACAACTGCTGCTGACACAACCACAACTGCTGCAGAGACAACCACAACTGCTGCAGATACAACCACAACTGCTGAAGACACAACTACAACTGCTGCTGACACAACCACAACTGCTGCTGACACAACCACAACTGCTGCAGACACAACCACAACTGCTGTTGACACAACTACAACTGCTGCTGACACAACCACAACTGCTGCAGATACAACCACAACTGCTGCGGATACAACCACAACAGCTGAAGACACAACCACAACTGCTGCCGACACAACTACAACTGCTACTGACACAACCACAACTGCTGCAGACACAACCACAACTGCTGCAGTTACAACCACAACAGCTGCAGACACAACCACAACTGCTGCTGACACAACCATAACTGCTGCAGATGCAACCACAACTGCTGCTGACACAACCACAACTGCTGCTGACACAACCACAACTGCTGCAGACACAACCACAACTGCTGCAGATTCAACCACAACTGCTGCTGACACAACCACAACAGCTGCTGACACAACCACAACTGCTGCAGATATAACCACAACTGCTGCTGTCACAACCACAACTGCTGCAGACACAACCACAACTGCTGCTGACACAACCACAACTGCTGCTGACACAACCACAACTGCTGCTGACACACACAATGCTGCAGACACAACCACAACTGCTGCTGACACAACCACAACTGCTGCTGACACAACCACCACAGCTGCTGACACAACCACAACTGCTGCTGACACAACCACAACTGCTGCAGAAACAACCACAACTGCTGCTGACACAACCACAACTGCTGCAGACACAACCACAGCTGCTGCTGACACAACCACAACTGCTGCAGATACAACCACAACTGCTGCTGAAACAACCACAACAGCTGCTGACACAACCACAACTGCTGCTGACACAACCACAACTGCTGCAGACACAACCACAACTGCTGCCGACACAACTACAACTGCTGCTGAAACAACCACAACTGCTGCAGACTTAACCACAACTGCTGCGGATACAACCACAACAGCTGCCTACACAACCACAACTGCTGCTGACACAACTACAACTGCTGCAGATACAACCACAACTGCTGCTGACACAACCATGACTGCTGCAGATACAACCACAACTGCTTCGGATACAACCACAACAGCTGCAGACACAACCACAACTGCTGCTGATACAACCACAACTGCTGCAGATACAACCACAACTGCTGCTGACACAACCACAACTGCTGCAGACACAACCACAACTGCTGCTGACACAACCACAACTGCTGCAGAAACAACCACAACTGCTGCTGACACAACCACAACTGCTGCAGACACAACCACATCTGCTGCTGACACAACCACAACTGCAGCTGACACAACCACAACTGCTGCTGACACAACCACAACTGCAGCTGACCCAACGACAACTGCGGCAGACACAACCACAACTGCCGCTGACACAACCACAACAGCTGCAGACACAACCATAACTGCTGCAGATACAACCACAACTGCTGCTGTCACAACCACAACTGCTGCTGACACAACCACAACTGTTGCAGAAACAACCACAACTGCTGCTGACACAACCACTACTGCTGCAGACACAACCACAACTGCTGCTGACACAACCACAACTGCTGTTGATACAACCACAACAGCTGCTGACACAACCACAACTGCTCTGACACAACCACAACTGCTGCGGACACAACCACAACTGCCGCAGACACAAGCACAACTGCTGCAGACACAACCACAACTGCTGCTGACACAACAACAACTGCTGCTGAAACAACCACAACTGCTGCAGACACAACCACAACTGATGCGGATACAATCACAACAGCTGCAGACACAACCACAACTGCTGCTGACACAACCACAACTGCTGCTGACACAACAACAACTGCTGCTGACACAACCACAACTGCTGCAGACACAACCACAACTGCTGCAGATACAACCACAACTGCTGCAGACACCACAACTGCTGCAGACACAACCACAACTGCTGCTGACGCAACGACAACTGCTGCAGAAACAACTACAACTGCTGCTGACACAACGACAACTGCAGCAGACACAACGACAACTGCTGTTGACACAACTACAACTGCTGCTAAAACAACCACAACTGCTGCAGACACAACCACAACTGCTGCGGATACAACCACAAATGCTGCAGAAACAACCACAACTGCTGCAGAAACAACTACAACTGCCGCTGACATAACGACAACTGCCGTAGACACAACCACAACTGCTGCAGAAACAACTGTTGCTGACACAACGACAACTGCGGCAGACACAACAACAACTGCTGCACACACAACGACAACTGCGGCAGACATAACCACAACTTCTGCAGACACAACCACAACTGCTGCCGACGCAACGACAACTGCTGCAGACACAACCACAACTGCTGCAGACACAACCACAACTGCTGCACACACAACCACAACTGCTGCAGATACAACCACAACTGCTGCTGACACAACTACAACTGCTGCTGACACAACCACAACTGCTGTTGACACAACCACAACTGCTGCAGACACAACCACAACTGCTGCAGATACAACCACAACTGCTGCAGATACAACCACAACTGCTGCAGATACAACTACAACTGCTGCTGACACAACCACAACTGCTGCGGATACAACCACAACAGCTGCAGACACAACTACAACTGCTGCTGAAACAACCACAACTGCTGCAGACACAACCACAACTGCTGCGGATACAACCACAACAGCTGCTGACACAACCACATCTGCTGCTGACACAACTACAACTGCTGCTGACACAACCACAACTGCTGCTGACACAACCACAACTGCTGCAGAGACAACCACAACTGCTGCAGACACAACCACAACTGCTGCAGTTACAACCACAACTGCTGCTGACACAACCACAACTGCTGCAGACACAACCACAACTGCTGCTGACACAACCACAACTGCTACTGACACAACCACAACTGCTGCAGACACAACCACAACTGCTGCAGTTACAACCACAACTGCTGCAGATACAACCACAACTGCTGCTGACACAACCACAACTGCTGCAGAGACAACCACAACTGCTGCAGATACAACCACAACTGCTGCTGACACAACCATGACTGCTGCAGATACAACCACAACTGCTTCGGATACAACCACAACAGCTGCTGACACAACCACAACTGCTGCTGACACAACCACAACTGCTGCTGACGCAACCACAACTGCTGCAGACACAACCACAACTGCTGCTGACACAACTACAACTGCTGCTGACACAACCACAACTGCTGCAGACACAACCACAACTGCTGCGGATACAACCACAACAGCAGCAGACACAACCACAACTGCTGCCGACACAACTACAACTGCTACTGACACAACCACAACTGCTGCAGACACAACCACAACTGCTGCAGTTACAACCACAACAGCTGCAGACACAACCACAACTGCTGCTGACACAACCACAACTGCTGCAGATACAACCACAACTGCAGCTGACACAACCACAACAGCTGCTGACACAACCACAACTGCTGCAGATACAACCACAACTGCTGCAGATACAACCACAACTGCTGCTGACACAACCACAACAGCTGCTGACACAACCACAACTGCTGCAGATATAACCACAACTGCTGCTGTCACAACCACAACTGCTGCAGACACAACCACAACTGCTGCTGACACAACCACAACTGCTGCTGACACAACCACAACTGCTGCTGACACAACCACAACTGCTGCAGACACAACCACAACTGCTGCAGATACAACCACAACTGCTGCAGAAACAACCACAACTGCTGCAGATACAACCACAACTGCTGCTGACACAACCATGACTGCTGCGGATACAACCACAACAGCTGCAGACACAACCACAACTGCTGCTGATACAACCACAACTGCTGCAGATACAACCACAACTGCTGCGGATACAACCACAACAGCTGCTGACACAACCACATCTGCTGCTGACACAACTACAACTGCTGCTGACACAACCACAACTGCTGCTGACACAACCACAACTTCTGCAGACACAACCACAACTGCTACCGCCCCAACCACAACTTCTGCTGTTACAACGACAACTGCTGCTGACGCAACGACAACTGCTGCAGACACAACCACAACTGCTGCTGACACAACCACAACTGCTGCTGACACAACCACAACTGCTGCAGACACAACCACAACTGCTGCAGTTACAACCACAACTGCTGCAGACACAACCACAACTGCTGCTGACACAACCACAACTGTTGCAGTTACAACTACAACTGCTGCGGACACAACTACAACCGCTGCTGACACAACCACAACTGCTGCAGATACAACCACAACTGCTGCTGACACAACCACAACTGCTGCAGATAGAACCACAACTGCTGCTGAAACAACCACAACTGCTGCTGACACAACCACAACTGCTGCTGACACAACTACAACTGCTGCTGACACAACCACAACTGCTGCTGACACAACCACAACTGCTGAGACACAACCACAACTGCTGCAGACACAACTACAACTGCTGCAGACCCAACGACAACTGCGGCAGACACAACAACAACTGCTGCACACACAACGACAACTGCGGCAGACACAACCACAACTGCCGCAGACACAACCATAACTGCTGCAGATACAACCACAACAGCTGCTGACACAACGACAATTGCCGAAGACACAACCATAACTGCTGCAGATACAACCACAACAGCTGCTGACACAACGACAATTGCCGCAGACACAACCACAACTGCTGCAGATACAACCACAACTGCTGCAGAAACAACCACAACTGCTGCAGATACAACTACAACTGCTGCTGACACAACCACAACTGCTGCGGATACAACCACAACAGCTGCAGACACAACTACAACTGCTGCTGAAACAACCACAACTGCTGCAGACACAACCACAACTGCTGCGGATACAACCACAACAGCTGCAGACACAACCACAACTGCTGCTGACACAACCACAACAGCTGCTGACACAACCACAATTGCTGCTGACACAACCACAACTGCTGCAGACACAACCACAACTGCTGCAGACACAACAACAACTGCTGGAGATACAACCACAACTGCTGCTGTCACAACCACAACTGCTGAAGACACAACCACAACTGCTGCTGACACAACCACAACTGCTGCTGACACAACCACAACAGCTGCAGACACAACCACAACTGTTGCAGTTACAACTACAACTGCTGCAGACACAACCACAACTGCTGCTGACACTACCACAACTGCTGCAGAGACAACCACAACTGCTGCAGATACAACCACAACTGCTGCTGACACAACCATGACTGCTGCAGATACAACCACAACTGCTGCAGAAACAACCACAACTGCTGCAGACACAACCACAACTGCTGCTGACACAACCACAACTGCTGCTGACGCAACCACAACTGCTGCAGACACAACTACAACTGCTGTTGATACAACTACAACTGCTGCTGACACAACCACAACTGCTGCAGACACAACCACAACTGCTGCGGATACAACCACAACAGCTGCAGACACAACCACAACTGCTGCCGACACAACTACAACTGCTACTGACACAACCACAACTGCTGCAGACACAACCACAACTGCTGCAGTTACAACCACAACAGCTGCAGACACAACCACAACTGCTGCTGACACAACCACAACTGCTGCAGATACAACCACAACTGCTGCTGGCACAACCACAACAGCTGCTGACACAACCACAACTGCTGCAGATACAACAACAACTGCTGCAGATACAACCACAACTGCTGCTGACACAACCACAACTGCTGCTGACACAACCACAACTGCTGCAGATATAACCACAACTGCTGCTGTCACAACCACAACTGCTGCAGACACAACCACAACTGCTGCTGACACAACCACAACTGCTGCTGACCCAACTACAACTGCTGCTGACACAACCACAACTGCTGCAGACACAACCACAACTGCTGCAGATACAACCACAACTGCTGTAGAAACAACCACAATTGCTGCAGATACAACTACAACTGCTGCTGACACAACCACAACTGCTGCGGATACAACCACAACAGCTGCAGACACAACTACAACTGCTGCTGAAACAACCACAACTGCTGCAGACACAACCACAACTGCTGCGGATACAACCACAACAGCTGCAGACACAACCACAACTGCTGCTGACACAACTACAACTGCTGCTGACACAACCACAACTGTAGCTGACACAACCACAACTGCGGGAGACACAACCACAACTGCCGCAGAAAAAACAACAACTGCTGCAGAAACAACTGTCGCTGACACAACCACAACTGCTGCAGACACAACCACAACTGCTGCTGACACAACCACAACTGCTACTGACACAACCACAACTGCTGCAGACACAACCACAACTGCTGCAGTTACAACCACAACTGCTGCAGACACAACCACAACTGCTGCTGACACAACCACGACTGCTGCAGATACAACCACAACTGCTGCAGATACAACCACAACTGCTGCTGACACAACCACAACTGCTGCAGATACAACCACAACTGCTGCAGATACAACCACAACTGCTGCAGACACAACCACAACTGCTGCTGACACAACCACAACTGCTGCTGACGCAACCACAACTGCGGCAGACACAACCACAACTGCTGCTGACACAACTACAACTGCTGCTGACACAACCACAACTGCTGCAGACACAACCACAACTGCTGCGGATACAACCACAACAGCAGCAGACACAACCACAACTGCTGCCGACACAACTACAACTGCTACTGACACAACCACAACTGCTGCAGACACAACCACAACTGATGCAGTTACAACCACAACAGCTGCAGACACAACCACAACTGCTGCTGACACAACCATGACTGCTGCAGATACAACCACAACTGCTGCTAACACAACCACAACAGCTGCTGACACAACCACAACTGCTGCAGATACAACCACAACTGCTGCAGATACAACCACAACTGCTGCTGACACAACCAGAACAGCTGCTGACACAACCACAACTGCTGCAGATATAACCACAACTGCTGCTGTCACAACCACAACTGCTGCAGACACAACCACAACTGCTGCTGACACAACCACAACTGCTGCTGACACAACTACAACTGCTGCAGTTACAACCACAACTGCTGCTGACACAACCACAACTGCTGAAGACACAACTACAACTGCTGCAGACTCAACCACAACTGCTGCTGACACAACCACAACTGCTGCTGACACAACCACAACAGCTGCAGACACAACCACAACTGCTGCAGAAACAACCACAACTGCTGCTGACACACATTATGCTGCAGACACAACCACAACTGCTGCTGACACAACCACAACTGCTGCAGATACAACCACAACTGCTGCTGACACAACCGCAACAGCTGCTGACACAACCACAACTGCTGCTGACACAACCACAACTGCTGCAGAAACAACCACAACTGCTGCGGACACAACCACTACTGCTGCAGACACAACCACAACTGCTGCTGACACAACCACAACTGCTGCAGATACAACCACAACTGCTGCTGAAACAACCACAACAGCTGCTGACACAACCACAACTGCTGCTGACACAACTACAACTGCTGCAGACACAACCACAACTGCTGCTGACACAACTACAACTGCTGCTGAAACAACCACAACTGCTGCAGACACAACCACAACTGCTGTGGATACAACCACAACTGCTGCTGACACAACCACAACTGCTGCTGACGCAACCACAACTGCTGCAGATACAACCACAACTGCTGCTGACACAACTACAACTGCTGCTGACACAACCACAACTGCTGCAGACACAACCACAACTGCTGCGGATACAACCACAACAGCAGCAGACACAACCACAACTGCTGCTGACACAACTACAACTGCTACTGACACAACCACAACTGCTGCAGACACAACCACAACTGCTGCAGTTACAACCACAACAGCTGCAGACACAACCACAACTGCTGCTGACACAACCACGACTGCTGCAGATACAACCACAACTGCTGCTGACACAACCACAACAGCTGCTGACACAACCACAACTGCTGCAGATACAACCACAACTGCTGCAGATACAACCACAACTGCTGCTGACACAACCAGAACAGCTGCTGACACAACCACAACTGCTGCAGATATAACCACAACTGCTGCTGTCACAACCACAACTGCTGCAGACACAACCACAACTGCTGCTGACACAACCACAGCTGCTGCTGACACAACTACAACTGCTGCAGTTACAACCACAACTGCTGCTGACACAACCACAACTGCTGAAGACACAACCACAACTGCTGCAGACACAACCACAACTGCTGCTGACACAACCACAACTGCAGCTGACACAACCACAACTGCTGCTGACACAACCACAACTGCAGCTGACACAACTACAACTGCTGCAGTTACAACCACAACTGCTGCTGACACAACCACAACAGCTGCAGACACAACCACAACTGCTGCAGAAACAACCACAACTGCTGCTGACACACATTATGCTGCAGACACAACCACAACTGCTGCTGACACATCCACAACTGCTGCAGATACAACCACAACTGCTGCTGACACAACCGCAACAGCTGCTGACACAACCACAACTGCTGCTGACACAACCACAACTGCTGCAGATACAACCACAACTGCTGCTGAGACAACCACTACTGCTGCTGACACAACCACAACTGCTGCTGACACAACCACAATTGCTGCAGATACAACCACAACTGCTGCTGAAACAACCACAACAGCTGCTGACACAACCACAACTGCTGCTGACACAACTACAACTGCTGCAGACACAACCACAACTGCTGCTGACACAACTACAACTGCTGCTGAAACAACCACAACTGCTGCAGACACAACCACAACTGCTGTGGATACAACCACAACAGCTGCAGACACAACCACAACTGCTGCTGACACAACTACAACTGCTACTGACACAACCACAACTGCTGCTGACACAACCATGACTGCTGCAGATACAACCACAACTGCTTCGGATACAACCACAACAGCTGCAGACACAACCACAACTGCTGCTGATACAACCACAACTGCTGCAGATACAACCACAACTGCTGCTGACACAACCACGACTGCCACAGAGACAACCACAACAGCTGCTGACACAACCACAACTGCTGCTGACACAACCACAACTGCTGCAGAAACAACCACAACTGCTGCTGACACAACCACTACTGCTGCAGACATAACCACAACTGCTGCAGATATAACCACAACTGCTGCTGTCACAACCACAACTGCTGCAGACACAACCACAACTGCTTCTGACACAACCACAACTGCAGCTGACACAACTACACCTGCTGCAGATACAACCACAACTGCTGCTGACACAACCACAACTGCTGCAGACACAACCACAACTGCTGCAGATACAACCACAACTGCTGCTGTCACAACACCAACTGCTGTAGACACAACTACAACTGCTGCAGACACAACCACAACTGCAGCTGACACAACCACAACTGCTGCTGACACAACTGCAGCTGACACAACCACAACAGCTGCAGACACAACCACAACTGCTGCAGAAACAACCACAACTGCTGCTGACACACATTATGCTGCAGACACAACCACAACTGCTGCTGACACATCCACAACTGCTGCAGATACAACCACAACTGCTGCTGTCACAACACCAACTGCTGCTGACACAACCACAACAGCTTCAGACACAACCACAACTGCTGTTGACACAACCACAAGTGCTGCAGATACAACCACAACTGCTGCTGACACAACCACAACTGCGGCAGACAAAACCACAACTGCTGCTGACACAACCATAACTGCTGCAGATACAACCACAACTGCTGCTGACACAACCACAACAGCTGCTGACACAACCACAACTGCTGCTGACACAACCACAAGTGCTGCAGATACAACCACGACTGCTGCAGATACAACTACAACTGCTGCTGACACAACCACAACTGCTGCAGACACAACCAATACTGCTGCGGATACAACCACAACAGCTGCAGACACAACCACAACTGCTGCTGAAACAACCACAACTGCTGCAGACACAACCACAACAGCTGCGGACACAACCACAACTGCTGCAGACACAACCACAACTGCTGCTGAAACAACCACAACTGCTGCAGACACAACCACAATTGCTGCAGATACAACCACAACTGCTGCGGATACAACCACAACAGCTGCAGACACAACCACAACTGCTGCTGACACAACCACAACTGCTGCAGACACAACCACAACTGCTGCTGACACAACCACAACTGCTGCAGAGACAACCACAACTGCTGCAGACACAACCACAACTGCTGCTGACACAACTACAACTGCTGCTGACACAACCACAACTGCTGCAGACACAACCACAACTGCTGCAGATACAACCACAACTGCTGCGGATACAACCACAACAGCTGCAGACACAACCACAACTGCTGCAGATATAACCACAACTGCTGCTGTCACAACCACAACTGCTGCAGACACAACCAACACTGCTGCTGACACAACCACAACTGCAGCTGACACAACTACAACTGCTGCAGTTACAACCACAACTGCTGCTGACACAACCACAACAGCTGCAGACACAACCACAACTGCTGCAGAAACAACCACAACTGCTGCTGACACACATTATGCTGCAGACACAACCACAACTGCTGCTGACACATCCACAACTGCTGCAGATACAACCACAACTGCTGCTGACACAACCACAACAGCTGCAGACACAACCACAACTGCTGCAGAAACAACCACAACTGCTGCAGAAACAACCACAACTGCTGCTGACACAACCACTACTGCTGCAGACACAACCACAACTGCTGTGGACACAACCACAACTGCTGCAGATACAACCACAACTGCTGCTGACACAACCACAACAGCTGCAGACACAACCACAACTGCTGCTGACACAACTACAACTGCTGCAGACACGACCACAACTGCTGCAGATACAACCACAACTGCTGCAGATACTACAACTTCTGCTGACACAACCACAACTGCTGCAGACACAACCAAAACTGCTGCGGATACAACCACAACTGCTGCTGAAACAACCACAACTGCTGCAGACACAACCACAACTGTTGCTGACACAACCACAACTGCTGCTGACACAACCACAACTGCAGCTGACACAACTACAACTGCTGCAGTTACAACCACAACTGCTGCTGACACAACCACAACAGCTACAGACACAACCACAACTGCTGCAGAAACAACCACAACTGCTGCTGACACACATTATGCTGCAGACACAACCACAACTGCTGCTGACACATCCACAACTGCTGCAGATACAACCACAACTGCTGCTGACACAACCACAACAGCTGCTGACACAACCACAACTGCTGCTGACACAACCACAACTGCTGCAGAAACAACCACAACTGCTGCTGAAACAACCACTACTGCTGCAGACACAACCACAACTGCTGCTGACACAACCACAACTGCGGCAGACACAACCACAACTGCCGCTGACACAACCACAACAGCTGCAGACACAACCATAACTGCTGCAGATACAACCACAACTGCTGCAGATACAACCACAACTGCTGCAGAGACAACCACAACTGCTGCAGAAACAACCACAACTGCTGCTGACACAACCATGACTGCTGCAGATACAACCACAACTGCTTCGGATACAACCACAACAGCTGCAGACACAACCACAACTGCTGCTGAAACAACCACAACTGCTGCAGACACAACCACAACAGCTGCAGACACAACCAGAACTGCTGCAGATTCAACCACAACTGCTGCTGACACAACCACAACTGCTGCAGACACAACCACAACTGCTGAAGACACAACCACAACTGCTGCAGATTCAACCACAACTGCTGCTGACACAACCACAACTGCTGCAGATACAACCACAACTGCTGCTGACACAACCACAACAGCTGCTGACACAACCACAACTGCTGCAGATATAACCACAACTGCTGCTGTTACAACCACAACTGCTGCAGACACAACCACAACTGCTGCTGACACAACCACAACTGCAGCTGACACAACTACAACTGCTGCAGTTACAACCACAGCTGCTGCTGACACAACCACAACTGCTGAAGACACAACCACAACTATTGCAGATACAACCACAACTGCTGCTGTCACAACCACAACTGCTGCAGACACAACCACAACTGTTGCTGACACAACCACAACTGCAGCTGACACAACCACAACTGCTGCTGACACAACCACAACTGCAGCTGACACAACTTCAACTGCTGCAGTTACAACCACAACTGCTGCTGACACAACAACAACAGCTGCAGACACAACCACAACTATTGCAGATACAACCACAACTGCTGCTGTCACAACCACAACTGCTGCAGACACAACCCCAACTGCTGCTGACACAACCACAACTGCAGCTGACACAACCACAACTGCTGCTGACACAACCACAACTGCAGCTGACACAACCACAACAGCTGCAGACACAACCACAACTGCTGCAGAAACAACTACAACTGCTGCTGACACACTTGATGCTGCAGACACAACCACAACTGCTGCTGACACATCCACAACTGCTGCTGACACAACCACAACTGCTGCTGACACAACAACAACTGCTGCAGAGATAACCACAACTGCTGCAGATACAACCACAACTGCTGCAGATAGAACTACAACTGCTGCTGAAACAACCACAACTGCTGCAGACACAACCACAACTGATGCGGATACAATCACAACAGCTGCAGACACAACCACAACTGCTGCTGAAACAACCACAACTGCTGCAGACACAACCACAACTTCTGCTGACACAACCACAACTGCTGCACATACAACCACAACTGCTGCGGATACAACCACAACAGCTGCAGACACAACCACAACTGCTGCTGACACAACCACAACTGCTGCAGACACAACCACAACTGCTGCTGACACAACTACAACTGCTGCAGATACAACCACAACTGCTGCAGACACGACCACAACTGCTGCTGACACAACTACAACTGCTGCTGAAACAACCACAACTGCTGCAGACACAACCACAACTGCTGCGGATACAACCACAAAAGCAGCAGACACAACCACAACTGCTGCTGACACAACTACAACTGCTACTGACACAACCACAACTGCTGCAGACACAACCACAACTGCTGCAGTTACAACCACAACAGCTGCAGACACAACCACAACTCCTGCTGACACAACCACGACTGCTGCAGATACAACCACAACTGCTGCTGACACAACCACAACAGCTGCTGACACAACCACAACTGCTGCAGATACAATTACAACTGCTGCAGATACAACCACAACTGCTGCTGACACAACCACAACAGCTGCTGACACAACCACAACTGCTGCAGATATAACCAGAACTGCTACTGTCACAACCACAACTGCTGCAGACACAACCACAACTGCTGCTGACACAACCACAACTGCAGCTGACACAACTACAACTGCTGCAGTTACAACCACAGCTGCTGCTGACACAACCACAACTGCTGAAGACACAACAACAACAACTGCTGCAGATACAACCACAACTGCTGCTGTCACAACCACAACTGCTGTAGACACAACCACAACTGCTG
>NC_090258.1:31021281-31068781 GCF_037325665.1 Littorina saxatilis
ATTACAGAGACAAAGAAGCAGCTCATGGGATTATATACAGAATTCAAGAAACTCTTTTTCCTCTGCACCACTCCACACAATGAAGGCTGAAAAACTGTTTAAAACTTAAAAAAGCTTATTTAAAAAACACAATAAAAAGTCCAAAACCAAGCCAGAATGTCGCATCTTTTTAAATCCAAATTTATGATACATTCAAAAAGGCATGCGGGCTGGTAGAGACTAAATACTAATAATATTTTTGAAGAATGTAACGTTACGTCTGTATGTGACGTACGATCAGATGTTCCATTGTTGTGTTGTAACTATAGACGCTTGGTCTGTGCACCTTGAAGAAGGCCTGCGGGCCGAAAATTTGGATTTAAAAAGATGCGACATTCTGGTTTGGTTTTGGACTTTTTATTGTGTTGTTTACATATATATATATATATATATATATATATATATATATATATATATAGAGAGAGAGAGAGAGAGAGAGAGAGAGAGAGAGAGAGAGAGAGAGAGAGAGAGAGAGAGAGAGAGAGAGAGAGAGAGAGAGAGAGAGAGGTTACAACACGAGTGGGTTTTTATATGGCTTGTATTTCAGTCAAGACCCAGCGGATGAATATCAAGGGACTCACGAGCCTCTGGCGAGTGAGTCCCTTTGATATTCCCGCTGGGTCTTGACTGAAATACAAGCCATATTTGTAACCTGCATATCCCATGACGATCTAAAAGACAAAGTGTGACGGAAACATCAAGCTTTAGTTGTCTGTTCAGATGAGGCACTAAGGGCTTAAACCTCTGCACATACCTTATTCTAAAGGCACGCATGTTGATCCATGTCAAGTCGGTGCATAATGGTGGCTTGGTTGTCCCCGTCAGTTGAAAGCCTCTTACACGGATTTGACTGAATACTTAGTGGTTACAAACGCATCTCTTGAGACCTTGGACACGTTCATCGTCTATATGGTCTGCTGCGCCGCAGAAGAGCTAGAAATACTCGTAAAAGGCATTAAACAGCTTGTTCAGAGAACAATCGTAGTCGATGATGTACCGATAAAGGCGTGTGTACCGAGCACACCTGTAACTTCACATGAGCATAGCCTGAACATAGTAGTGCAAGTCGGACGGACTGGGTTTTTAACGATTGCTAGTTTAACTTTTTTTTTTTTTTTTTTTTTTTTTTTTTTACAATTTTATTCAAATAAATAACAACAATCAACAATATCTCATACAATGAATTAAATACATCTTATCGAGTACAACAAGCTAACTTTTTTTAACGTTTTGTTCTTCGAACACTCACACAAAAATGCTTCTTATCTGTAACTGCCTATTAAAAATACTTTCCAACGGTAAAAACGAATTTGTTTTTTTATATATACTAACGCACATCTTTCCGATTAAGATAATGTGGTTCAATTTATACATAGTTGCCTTTTTCACCATTACAAAATGCATACCAAATAAAACATCACTAACTTTCAAAACAATCTTAATTTCTAAAGTACGAAAAATAAATTCTTCAATAAACTTCCAGAATTTGTATACAACCGGGCATTCAAAAAAGAAGTGTTCAATGAAATCAGTTACATCACAACAGTAATTACATTTATTAGTTTCCGTTACTTTCATTTTACACAGGAGAATGTTGGTCGGATAAATGTTGTGCATAATTTTCCAGTGTAAAACTCTTAATCTAGTCTCTTGTGTTGACTGATGGGCAACTATCCAAGAACGTTCATCAATTTCTACATTAAACTTTCTCTTCCAAAATCCTCCGGAACATGGTACATCTGTTTTCATATTAATAATCTCTTTCCGATATTCTTTGGCACTTAACACATTTTTGCCGTTAAACAGTGGGGTAATACAAACATCATCAGTCATATTTACAACATTTTTCCTCATGAATAATGACACAGCAGCTTTTACAACATTATATTCAAGAATTCGGTTTGGCGAATATCCAATCAAATCACATATATCTTGATATGATAATATGTCTCCCGAACGTACAATGTCAGTTAATACCAATACACCTCGTCGTATCCAACTTTCAAAAAATAAAACTTTGCCACTATACGTTATGCATGCATTATTCCATAATAAAATCGGCCCGATTGTCCCACGATCGTAGTGGTTATTATCCAGCCAATATTTTAATACTGCTTTCCAAAAGTGTGATTTCACTAGGTCTAACCCTTTAAATCTTGCACTGTTTACATTCGATAAGAAACATTCAAAGTGCTTTCCAAAACGCAAATACATCATCTTTGGAGTGAGACTCCAATTATCATTTTCATTTGATGTAGTCAGTTGTGAAACCCATTGTAATAAAAAAGAAATTTGCATTTGCCTAATATCGATCATTTTTAAACCACCTTTTTCAATTTCAAAACATAAAACGCTTCTTTTCACCTTTTCAAAGGCCTTCCGATTACAATCTCTTTTTCGCCACAAAAATCTGTACAATAAGGTATTGACTTCATTCAAAACACAGTCAGGTAATACAAACGCTTGCATAATATACACAAATTGTGAAATTAAAAACGTTTTCACAATACATATTTTCCCTAAAATGCTCAAATTTCGCTTCTCCCATGCACAAATCAATCGCTTAATATTCCTTATTCTTCCAGTCCAGTTATCTTCTACCAAAGAAGCACTCTTATCATTACAAAAATATACACCCAAAATCTTCAACTTCTTCTTCCAAACAAAATTATAAAATGTTTCATCACAATGTTTCCTACTACCCAACCACATCGCCTCAGACTTTCTCTTATGTATCCTTAAGCCTGAAAAGCTAGAAAAGTCATTCATTATTTCAAGTGCATAATACATATCAATCTCATCCTTTAAAAAAAGGGTGATATCGTCTGCATACAGAGCAATTTTAATAACGGTTGCAATATCAACATTATTCCATAACGAAATTCCTTTAATACGTCTACACTGTCTTATTTTTGATGCCAACAATTCAATGGCCAGTACAAAGGCCAAACATGAAAACGGGCACCCTTGACGAATCCCGGCTTTCACATCAAAAAAATCCGACAACCATCCACAATACTGCACTGAGCTAACCGTGTCGTTCATTAACACAGTCACCCATTGAACAAATTCTGGCCCAAACCCGAATTTTTGAAAGGCTTTAATAATAAACTCTTTTGATATACTATCGTACGCTTGAACACAGTCAATTGCGACCAACAGACCAGGTTGATTTAACTCGTGTGACTGTTCGATTACATCATCAATTAACCTTAATATTGTAGATACTTTTCTGCCTTTAATATAACCGACTTGATCTTTCTGAACAATATCACCAATAACGCTTCCTAACCTTTTTGCCAAACACTTGGCTATCAGTTTATAATCGCTGTTTGTAAGGGAGATGGGTCTCCAGTTCTTTAATTCATTTTTGGGCAAGTCCTTTCCCTTGTGTATAAGAGTAATGACAGCTTTGCGCTGCGTGGAAGACAATTTTCCATCGTCAAAACTTGCATTAAAAGACGCAATTAACAATGTTCTGATGCGGGTCCAAAACACTTTCAAAAATTCTGCAGTAATACCATCAACCCCAGGGGCCGACCCAGATTTCATTTGTTTTAGTGCAGCGAGAGCTTCGTTTTCAGTTATTAACCCTTCACACTCATTTCTCTGAAAATCTGAAATCTGTAATGTTGTCACATCAGATAAAAACTGATCCACCTTTTCGTCCATGTTTTCAACGTTTACTTTTTTTCTGTACAAGTCAGCATAGTAATTCTTTTGCGCGTTCAAGATTTCACGCTGGTCAGTTATCACTTCCCCAGATTCACACTGTATACTGTCCATAATCTTCGCATTTGCTCTGGCTTTTTCAAGGTTGAGAAAATACTTTGTGTTCTTTTCTCCCTGTTCTATCCACTTCGCACGGGCGCGTACTTGGGCTGCGCGAGCTTTACACTGCTCAACTAATTCTATTTTTAACTTAAGGTTCTCACGCTCGCATTGCATTCCACAGTTATCTGGGTCATTCGCTAACCTTGCATCCAAATCATTTAATTCAGCATACAACAAAACAATACCGTTTCTTCTTTCAACGCTTTTCTTCTGCGCGTACTGCATTGCATAATCTCTTATTTCACATTTTAACAGCTCCCATACGGTTTGATAATCAGTATCGTTTATAAAATCATATGCGTGATTTTCAATCATTCTATTCATACCATCAATGAAATCTTTATCCTGGAGGAGAGAATTATTGAATTTCCAGTAACTCGGGCCTCTGTCAATCTCAGTTAATTTGAGTTGCACAGAACAACCTCTGTGGTCGCTAGTTTGACTTCTGTTTTAGTTGAGAGAGCCGGTGTCACGAACTGAAACCTCTGCTGAACAATCCTTCTCATTGCGGTCAATGCGCATGCCCCAATAACGGGCCTTGATGTTGTGTCCGAGCCTTGTTATATCATGCAGAAAGAGAAGCAGGCGGCGAACATTGTCCAGCTTAGCAATCAATGTCCTCATACTCCATGTCTTCTTCTTTTTGCCGTGCTTGTCAGAAAAGAAGAATACATCATGGGCAGCTGAGTCCAGCAACACAAGAAGGTCGGTGTCCTCTCCGACAACAGCAGTGGGGCCGTGTTTCGCGCTCCCTGTTGCTGAAAGAGCGATGCTGAGGTCTGCGTCACCCTTTGCATGGATCACTGTGCATTTTGGCTCAAGAGCAGCTCCCAGAGCATGGATGAAGCGTTGTTTATTGTCCGTGTTTACCAGGAACTGCTCCTTGGATGTCTGCAGTTGCATATCCTGTTTGAAGTGGACAGGTTGTCCTGTTGCACCTTTACTTCGGCGGGAGTGTGTCATGTCTTTCGTAGATGGACCAGAAGTATACCCATCAAATACGACAATTGCATTTGAGTACTTTCCCGAAACGTAGCGAACGTATGACTCAATGATCTCCTGGAAAGTTAGTCCTCGTTGCCAGGGGATGCGCTGGAGGAGGGAACCACCATCGAGGACGTACTGAAGCACTGCTTCCTCTGGACGCTGGCATTCCTCTTTCTCCACCATTTTCCAAAGTTCGTCTGCTAAGACAGCTTTATTTGGTTGACGGAGAAGTTTTGGTGACTCAAACAGTGATGACGGGTACCCGCAGAGTTCAAAATGGAACGCTTCTGCTTTGTCCTGAAGCTTAGCCGTGGCCACTGCAATCAGTCGCTGAAATAGCAGTTGGGGATCCACTTGAACAGGACGTCCGTCAACACGAAGAAACGTCTTTGCAGCCATTGTAACCACTTGACCATGGATACATCGGTGACGATTTTGTCTTCCATCTGCTCGATGATTTTGCAGCCAACTTCCCCGAAGGTAGGCTGCTATGTTGTGCTTGTTTGTATATGAACGGCGACAACGTACATGCACAGTCTGCCCCTCTGCAACAACAATTGAATCACCACGCTCGGTACTGACTCTGTGTATGGTGTCTCTTCCCTTCTGTTGCGGAATGACGATCTGCTCCCCTGAATAAAGGCTGCCTCCACACAGGATACACAACTGCTCCATGATCTGGAAACAATTCATTTATAACATAAACTTAAATAAAGCAGTTGGATTGACACTGTATGTATAATTGTCCAGACGCTAATTAACGCAAACATATTTTTGGTTACAATAGTCAAATTTGTCTTTAAGTAGTACAGCATATTTTATTATAAAATATCCTGAATACAGTGAAACACCCCATGTTAAGACCCTCCCTTTTAAGACCTGGTTTTCTCAGGGGGGTTCCACTGAAACATGATTTATTGAAAATATAAACATATACGGGATTTGTTTTATTAAGCCTTTTTTATGAAAACATTTTTTTTTAGCCTTTAATAGAAATTGCTGATATGTCAAACCTACCTTATTCTTGTCTCATTCGCAGTGGTCACTGGTGTAGAACAAGGATTTCGCTCAGAAAGCAGGTGACTAAAAAAAATGATAACATTAATGATTTACGCATCAAATAGAGGCTATCGTGATAGCATTCCATCAGAGAAGTGCCTAAAGTGTGAGCAATGGCGACAATAACATAAAAAAACATAAATAAAACATCACCGAACAGTGCAACAGGAAGGTTATTTTTGACAGCATTCGCCTACCATACATACTGGAAGCACGATCAACAATTCGCACGGTCTTTCAGTATAATATACATGTTTTTCTAATCTAACTTCATAATTGTGTTTGTGATGCTGAGCATATCAACTGCAAAGATTATCTGCACGTTTGAAACGGTAAAACAAGTTTTAGACTCATGTTGTGCTGTCTGGAAGCAGACGCACTTTTAGCGAAGCTAGGTCGTCTTCATATCAGGCTTTTTTCTTTTGTATGGCATAAATAAAGAACTAGCGCTAGCATTCTACACATGCAGCCGAGAAAATAAGGTGGTAAAAATGTTAAAGGACGAATAAAAAACGTAAAGATTATTGATTACTCACCTTTTTGCATGTGGCCACGCGAAGCACGTTCGACCAGACTTTGAGTGCATGGGGCGCATAAACTTCCGGCTTTGCGACGGCAGGCCAAACCAGTCAAATCTGCTTGTTCCGTGTAATGGCATGACTTTTCTGATCCGATAACTCACTGATTCCATTACCTCAGGGCTTAGATGTTGAACTGGGTACTAAAGGACAATTTATTTACCAATCTGTGTTGATTTCATTTTTGTTGCAATAAGTGGTACCCCTTTAGCTCCCGTAATTCCCCTAAATGCGACAGTCCTGATTCTGACATCTCAAAATTACATGATTTTTGTAATCAGAAATGTAAACCAGACGATCCTTTTACTATTCCAGACATGGCAGTGCAGGAGGTAGGTAAGGTGCTAGAAGGCCTTGAGAATAAAAAGTCCATGGGTCCTGATAAGATTCCTCCTTACTTGGCCAAATTAGCTCTACCATATATTGTGGAGCCACTCACCTATGTGTATAATCTCTGCATAAAGCAAAATACTGTACCTAGTTTGTTAAAGAGAGCAAAAGTAATTCCACTCCATAAAGGCGGAAATTTATCCGACCCAAATAACTTTAGACCCATTTCCTTATTACCCATTTTATCCAAACCATTGGAAAAAACATATTCACAAACATTTGCTCGCGTACATAGAAAGCAGAAACCTTTTCCATCAATTTCAGTCTGGTTTTCGAACAAATCACTCTTGTCACAGCGCCCTTACCACGCTATGCGACACCTGGTTGTCTGCAACAAACCGATCTGAAATCAGTGGTGCTGTGTTTCTCGACTTTAAAAAAGCGTTTGATCTTGTTGATCATTCAATTCTATTGAAGAAATTACAGTTGTATGTCAGAAACAGTTCAGTGTGTAACTTCTTTGCTTCCTATTTACATGACAGATCTCAATATACTGCCCTAAACTGTAAAATATCTACTGAGGAGACTGTGAAATGCGGGGTGCCTCAAGGTTCAGTGCTTGGGCCGATCTTGTTCTGTCTGTATATCAATGATCTGCCACTGCACATTTCTGATAGTAATGTAAGAAGTGATTTTTTTGCTGACGATTCTTCTCTTCATGCAAGTGGAAAGTCTGTTCCAGTAATAGAGTCCTCCCTTCAAACAGCTTTAAACGATGTAAATAACTGGTGTAGTGCTAATGCTATGCTTGTCCATCCAATAAAAACTAAAAGTATGGTAATTGCAACCAGACAAAAACACCAGATTTCTCCACTCAAACTAAATCTTACTATTGGTACGCAATCAATTGAACAAGTTCAACAGCATCGCGTTTTAGGGGTAATTATTGGAAAAAAAATGGAAAAAAAATAATGAAAAATGTCCGACCCCATAAACAAAAAATGTGTTATTCCCTCCAACATTCTGGTCAACAAAATCATTATTATAGACAGTCATTCATTTTCAAAACAATCATCACAGCTTTGAACCGACCCGTTCGTTCAACCAGTCAAAAACAACAACTATAGTAAAAGCTACAGCGCGATCAACGTTCGCCCATTTACGAACTCTCGACCGGCCTAGTGGTAAGGCGTCCGCCCCGTGATCGGGAGGTCGTGGGTTCGAACTCCGGCCGGGTCATACCTAAGACTTTAAAATTGGCAATCTAGTGGCGTCTCCGCCTAGCGTCTGGCATTATGGGGTTAGTGCTAGGACGGGTTGGTCCGGTGTCAGACTAATGCGACTGGGTGAGACATGAAGCCTGTGCGGCGACTTCTGTCTTGTGTGTGGCGCACGTTATATGTCAAAGCAGCACCGCCCTGATATGGCCCTTCGTGGTCGGCTGGGCGTTAAACAAACAAACAAACGAACTCGCGATGAGATTTGTTTCTTCTGGTCGCCAAGCCTACCGTTTACAAACGCATGCGCACTAATTGGGATTCCCCCAATTGCCTCGACCTTGACCTCAGGACTCTCGAAGCCACTACTTCGGCGTTCAAGTTTGCTCGTGCATACCGAGTAGCTGGCAACTTTGCTTCCGAAGTTCCCACTTTCAAAGTTAATTTCCAGGGTCTCTCACTTGACATCATAATACGACGATATCGCATCTTAAGGGTCCGTACCCATCTAAAAGAAACCTCTAACGCATACTACAATTGCAGGACATTCCGGTTTTAAAGGCAGCTCATTGGGAAATGAGCTCGGACACAATATCGAAGACGTGAAATGCGTCAATCGAGCAACTGTCGTAACTTGGCTACAATGAGACGGTCGGCTACCTTGCACCATAGACACGAACTGTGACATTCTTGTTTAATTTAGGTGAAATGCTTGAAACAGAGTGGCTCAAAACCGACAGTTCGATCAGTTACTGACCGAAAAAAACGTGCTCGAGTCATTCGGCGAAGGTGGTGAGCTTTCAAACTATCACGACTGAATAACTCATAACACATCTTTTTATCATTTTTTTTCACACGAGTAGCATAGTGCAGTGGTTACAGATTCGGAATTTCGATCCGACGCTCTGGGTTCAAGTGCCGCTGGGACATATATATTTTGTATCAATCTTTTTTCTTTATATGCCTCAATTGCTTTCAGGCTGCAACAATCGGTTTTTGCCTCTGTGTTCATTTTTATATTTAGTCAAGTTTTGACTAAATATTTTAACATCGAGGGGGAATCGAAACGAGGGTCGTGGTGTATGTGCGTGTGTCTGTGTGTCTGTGTGTCTGTGTGTCTGTGTGTGTGTGTAGAGCGATTCAGACTAAACTACTGGACCGATCTTTATGAAATTTGACATGAGAGTTCCTGGGTATGAAATCCCCGAACGTTTTTTTCATTTTTTTGATAAATGTCTTTGATGACGTCATATCCGGCTGTTCGTGAAAGTTGAGGCGGCACTGTCACGCCCTCATTTTTCAACCAAATTGGTTGAAATTTTGGTCAAGTAATCTTCGACGAAGCCCGGGGTTCGGTATTGCATTTCAGCTTGGTGGCTTAAAAATTAATTAATGACTTTGGTCATTAAATTAAAAATCTGAAAATTGTAAAAAAAAAAAAAAAATTATAAAACGATCCAAATTTACGTTTATTTTATTCTCCATCATTTGCTGATTCCAAAAACATATAAATATGTTATATTCGGATTAAAAACAAGCTCTGAAAATTAAATATATAAAAATTATTATCAAAATTAAATTGTCCAAATCAATTTAAAAACACTTTCATCTTATTTCTTGTCGGTTCCTGATTCCAAAAACATATAGATATGATATGTTTGGATTAAAAACACGCTCAGAAAGTTAAAACAAAGAGAGGTACAGAAAAGCGTGCTATCCTTCTTAGCGCAACTACTACCCCGCTCTTCTTGTCAATTTCACTGCCTTTGCCATGAGCGGTGGCCTGACGATGCTACGAGTAAAATGGCATTGCGTTCAGTTTCATTCTGTGAGTTCGACAGCTACTTGACTAAATGTTGTATTTTCGCCTTACGCGACTTGTTTTTAAATGCGTAAAGAAACTGTCCTATGCTTTAAAAAAAAATCCAATCTTGACTTTCAACTGTACGAAACCATGCATCGCCATCGTCATCAAAAATTAACGAGGGAAAACAAATTAAAACACCGATGAACAGTATTGTCTTTTCTAAACTTCTTGACATACATTTCCCCAATAAATAATGTGCAAGTCACTAAACTTAGTTATTTACGGTCTACTGCGCCTTATATCTTCACACTCCAACATAATGTTCTTCCTTTTGAACTTTACCAGTAACCCAAATTTTACCTATAACCAATCTATGTTTGTCCCAAAACAGTTTTACCGATATAAAATCATTAAACAAAAGTTCAACATACAGTAATTCAACCTCGAGTAATTGTTGTACTTATTGTGAGAACGAAATTGATTATATTGAACTTTTTTTTTCCCCAAACATTATGTTAATTTGGAAATGCGTTGAGGATAAAGTGAATTTTAAATATAATATGATTATTAAAATTACCGTAAAGGAAGTTTTTTGGGCGTGTTTAAATACTTCACAAAGTGTCAAGGAAATAATAAGTTATGTGGATTTTTTTATAGTGATAGCCAAAATGTGTGTTGGTATTTATATGGTTCCCCTCTGGATAATGCATTTCTGAGAGGGAATTGTTATATAGAAAAGTTGTTTAAAATACATTTAGAAATAGTATTGTTAATGATATATAAAAAATATAAAAAGAGAGGCAAAAAAGAAGGGGTTGAAGCTGCCTGCATTCAACTGAGATAAAAAAAAAATTGTTTTCAACATAATCATTTATTCTTCTCCCTAACATTCAGGCCAACAAAGTCATTGTCATAGGCAGTCATTCGATTCCAAGACAATCATCACAGGTTTGAACCGACCCTTTCGTTTAACCATTCAAAAAACAACAGCAATAACGCTGTTAGTACTACAGCGCGCTCAACGTTCGCCTTTTTGAACTCGCGATGAGATTTGTTTCTTCTGGTCGCCAAGCTTACCGTTAACAAACGCATGCGTACTAGTTGGGATTCCCCTAATTTTCGCGACCTTGACCGAATACTCTCGAAGTCACCACTCCGGCGTTCATGCATAGTGAACAGTTGGAAAGTTAACTTCGGGAGTTCCCACTTCCAAAAGAGGCCTCTACTTCCAGTGTTTCTGACTTCCTCCTCATGCATACGGGCCCATAGCATGTACATGATATTGTTGCTCTGGCATGAGAATGTGTGTCTGAGACAGAAAGACTCCCCCGTGCGTTGACTGGCAAACATGGTGACAGGCACCAGATGAGTTGTGCACATCAAGCAGCGTTTGGCCGTACATGGGTAACACCCCGGTGTTCTTGAGTCTGGAAGCTGGGGCAGGGATGAAGGCATGAGGATGCTCTTCAGTGACCTTGACCTGGTGTTGCGTTCCCCGACCACTGGAGGCTCTGGTGCAGCTCGCTTCACCCTGTCGCTCGTGTTTGTCATGTCTTTGTGGAGTTCCCTCAGCCATGTTTGAAGAGGAGGATTGTCAGCATGGTGGGTGACTACAAATGGAATCCTGCCACTTTTCTTCTTCACTGGCTCCTGATGGTGTTGGTAGCTTTAGCCCTGGCATTGTTGATGGTGCGTTGTTTGTGTCCTCTTCTCTTGAGTTGTTTGCTGAGTTCATCACACTGAGTTTCACATGACGTTGAGGTTGAACAATTGCGTCTTAGTCTAATGAAAAGGCTGTAGGGGATGTTCTTGATGGTATGGCCGGGGTGGCAAGATGTGCTGAAAAGGTAGGCATGAGAGTCTGTTTGTTTAGAGTATAGGGTCAGTCTGCATGTAGCCGTCTTGAAGTGTGATGATAATGTCCAGGAACGAAACGGCTTGACGTGATGACACTGAGGTGAATTTGGTGGTTGGATGATAGCTGTTGATGAACGTGATGAATGTGTCCCGGTCTTCATCAGAGCCCGTCCATAGTAGTAGGATGTCACCTATGAACCGTTTCCAAAAGTCCTTGTTGACAGGTACCGGACTGTTTTGCAGAAGCTGTTTCTCCAATGGCCAATAAACAAACACGCCCCTTATGGTGCAAGAGGTGTTCCCATTGCCGTGCCAGATACTTGTTTGTAAGTCTGGTTCTCAAACGTAAAGACGTTCTTCAGAAGATCATCTGCCACCTTTACCACAACATCGGCTGGTGGAACATCAGTTTAATATTATACTGCGTGTAATCATCATGTTTGCAGGAACTTTTTCTGTCTTTCTTTCTCGCAAATGTCAATCTCTTTGCTCCTAGTGATTATTAATCTTGATCATTCTGTCACCCCAGATAAGCGAAGATTGCTACGTCAATCTTGAGGGTAAGACCCATAGTCGACGGAACTTGAATGTAACACCAAACGGGACGGTAGCTTGTTCTCTCCAACCTGCAGACTGTTCTGATGAATTTGCTTGTAAGTTATTTTCAATCATATTTTACGCGTGTCTTTCTGTCTGTCTGTCTGTCTGTCTGCCTGTCTGTCTGTCTGTCTGCTTCCCTTTATGTTTTCCGCCCGTCCGTGTGACTCTTTGTGTGTCGTTTTATTGACTTCCTTGAGTAATCCCCGGAATGGGCAGTGTTAAAACGGCCGTAGTCAAAAACAAGTCGCGTGACGCGAAATTAATACATTTAGTCAATCTGCAAAACACAGAATAATACGGAACGCACTACATATTCACGTGGAAAACGTGGGTTATAAAAACACGAAAATACCCAGCATACTTCCTCCGAAAGCGGCGTATGGCTGCCGCCTAAATGGCAGTTAGTTTGACACATTGACTAAATATATTTTAATTTCACTTTGCGCAACATTTTTTGTTTGTTCTTTGGCTGTTGACTCTTTTCTGCTAAATTCACACGTATTTGTTCTAATGACGAAAGAGCGAGAAATGTCCATGCACTCAAATACCCGAACCAATGAATTTCACTGAAGATAAATGAAGGGTATTGCCCCAGTGCAAAGGGTTCAATGTTGAGTTTTGAGCTAGACTGCAAAATATAAGAGAAAAAGGGAAGTAAGCGCTCTTAATGCATACGAGTAAGTGAGAGTTATGTTTCCGCAATCTCTCTGGAGAACAACAAGCACTGAAATGAGCACGCAACTTTCAATCTCGTTTAATATTGAAGATTTGGTTTAAGATTTTGTTCTGCATTCTGTTTGTGTCTCTTTTCAGCTTGCTCTTACCATATGCTCAATATGGATAACCCAGGCACAAGGAAAAAAAGGAGCGTGATTCAAAGCGACAGCGAGATTCTGCTCAGCGTGGCTTCAGATGTCAATGCTATAGAAGTCAAGAAAAATCCGAATTTTGATTTTACTCCCACCACGGGGCTAATAGTCAACTGGAAAAATGTCCCACAGCGAAGTGCGGTATGTACACATTGTGGGTTATGTTGTAACGTGTGGTTGTTGTTGTTGTTGTTGTTGTTGATGTTTGACTAGATCAATGTCCGGCAGCGAAGTGCGGTATGTACACATTGTGGGTAATGTTGTTGTTGGAGTTGTTGTTGTTGTTGTTGTTTGTTGTTGTTGTTTGACTAGACCAAAGGCTGCTGTAGAAATAATACCTTCGTATTTTATTTCGTGTCTGTGTACTAGCTAGCTCATTTGACACCCTCTGATAAAATGAAAACGTGCATTTATTATCTCATAGCCTATTCAAGACAAGCCGACCACTATAATTTTGAGAATGAAATACAATTCCCGGCTTGGGTGCTAATTGGGTCTTCACAATGACAACTTCCAAAGATCTGAGTTACACTCCTGGGGAAAGCCTCACAGCCGGCGGTATCACTTGTTTTGCACTTGAATTATTTTCCAATTCTATATTTTACAGTGCGATTATCGGTTGTCCTCCGCTTAGAAAACTATGTGACACGAAAGAATTCCTCGTGGTGACCCGATGACCCAAAAGTGCTTTAGGTGTGATATAGAGGGTATGGTTTTCCCAAAAAATAATCTAGTAGTTTTAGACCTAATCAATTTGCCTTCACCACAATTACTTGGTTAAACAAATGGTGATGGTTCGCTTACCATTAAGCATTTTATCGAAAGCGAAACAAAAACCAACTTACCCTAAACAAAATTGGTGGAAACCAGATACGAAAAACAGGGTACCAAGGTACAAAGGTCTATAATAAAATGATTATTAATCCATTGTTCTTTTCCAGGCGTCTTCAGGCGAGGCAACCTTTCAAGTCGTGATTGTATCGAATGGAGATCGAACCTTCTGCCTGATGAACTTTTTTGGAAGCCGAGTGAACTCGAGTGAAAAAGACGTAGGAGTAAAGGATTTCCAGGGCGTTGTGCATCAACCATCTTTTTATCCCTTAAATCCAACGCCTTACGACATTGGCCAAGTCGTGGGAAACACAGGTAGGGAAGACGTTCTTGGCTTGAATTAGTTACGCTCATCCCTTTTGATATTCAATCATAGTCCGGGCTTTGTCGAAGATTGCTTGACCGAAATTTCAGTCAATTTGATCGAGACATGAGGGTGTGGCATACAGTATCGCCTCAACTTTAACAAAACAAGTACGGATATGACGTCATCACATACATTTATCAAAAATTAAAACAAATGTCTGGGGACATCTTTCTCAGGGACTCTCATGCAAAGTGTCATGAAGATTGGTCAAGTAGTTTTTTTTTAATCGTTCTACACACACACACACACACACACACACACACACACACACACACACACACACACACACACACACACACACACACACACACACACACACACACGTAAAAAGCAGCGATTGCCTCCATCATTGCAATCGTTATTAATAAGAAAACCTTAGTTATCTTATCTTATCTTCCTCACCTCACTTCACGTCACCTCACCTTAACCTTACCTTTTCTTAACTTACCTTACCTTAGTTACCTCACCTTCCTTACCTTACCTTACCTAACCTTACCTTACCTTACCTTACCTAACCTTACCTTACCTTTCCTCACCTTACCTTACCTAACCTTACCTTACCGTATCTGTGATATTCCCAGAACGAAAAGGGGTATGGGTCTACGAGCTCGCCCGCAGACCACCCACACCGGAGCAGGAGTGCGTCAAATGGTACTACAGGAACATTGACGCCTATAAACGGGGTCTGTCCCTGTTTCGATCCTCTCTGCCTAGATGTCCCTGCACCTTCAGCGGGATCTGGGAACGGACCCGCACCAGGTGGACATTTTCCAGGTAGGCTGTATTTGATAGTGAAGGCATTAACAGTCACAGAAAGTAAGAGAGAGCGAGTGAGCGAGAGAGAGAGAGAGAGAGAGAGAGAGAGAGAGAGAGAGAGAGAGAGAGAGAGAGAGAGAGAGAGAGAGAGAGAGAGAGGGAGGGAGAGAGAGAGAGCTGAACTAAACTGAACTGATCTTCATTTAACACAAACACACGCACCCACACACACACACACACACACACACACCCACACACACACACACACACACACACACACACACACACACACACACACACACACACACACATGATACTAAAATATTTTCGCGAAAGAAAGAAAAATTGAAATTCAACATGACTAAAAAATTGAAATTCAAGCATTACCATACCCACATCCCGAATGATGATAATGACTGTTGTTGGTCGAAGAAAAAAGCATGCTTCCGGACACGCTTTACCTGTCATTTTCATTTTCTAAATGGCCGCATCGATATTTTCCTTCTGAACCAGATGTACATAAAACGCATGATTTCAGCTGGTTCCGTAAATCGAACAGTAATTCAAATAACTTCTTTATGCTTTTAAGAGCAAGACACGCACGTTGAAAGCCTTAGATTGCACCAGAAGATTTTCGCTGAATTTACAATGCTAGAGGTCAATATTACCTTCATTTGAAAGCGACAGTGAACATTCAAACTTGGCGTTATGTAGGACGTCAGCCAGCCTTGTTAACCTCAACATATCTTCATACTGACTACCCTCCTTCTCCTGTCAGATACTGCAAATATGAACTTTGAACCCCGCATTATTTACATACAGGTCTATTTCGTAAGGGAAAATGGTCTTTCAACTTAGAAATTGGCTCCCCCGCATTTCTCTCATGGGGTCTATTTCGTAAGGAAGAATGGTGTTTCATTTTTAGAAATTGGCTCCTTCGCAAAGAACTTCTTTTCTAATTCAAGGGACATATCGTCTCGGTGCGTTTTCGAGTTAATCTTTTATAGGAAGGTCTGTCGAATTTCAACACGAATGTATTTCTTCAATAGCAAGAAACTTACTTTGTTTTCTCTCTCTCCATAATTTTACCTCATGACATTGCGGGGAAGCATTCATTCAGTCTGGAGTTTATTTTGGATGGAGCCTTGCCTACGTTCTACTTATAGTAGCAGTAAGTGTGCAGTTCTCAAGAAAAAATGAAGACAATGTCAGACCTTTGCCTACAAGGGCTTCTGTTCGAGGATTTGACTTTGATTTAGCGGAGGTGATACAGCTCGATTCAAAGCGAAGATTGGCAATCAAAGTTCTTGTTCTTCTGGTTCTTCTTGTTCTTCATCTTGTTGTTGTTGCTGTTGCTGTTGTTGTTGTTGTTGTTGTTGTTGTTCTTCTTCTTCTTCTTCTTGTGTTCTTTTTGTTCTTGTTCTTGCTCTTGTTCTTTTTCTTACTCTTCAATGAAGCACTCAGGGCCTTCCCTGAGACCATTACTAGCGGTTATAAGGTGAGGTGATTGCCGAAGAGAAAAGAGAGATAGAGAATTGTAAGGAGGGAAGTGGAAGAAAAGAAGTAAAAACGTCACGATAGACTTAGATTGTCCAGAAGTAAAACACCTGAATGTAACTAAAATAGGCTAACAAATTATTGCGACGAATTTCGCACTGAAATTAAAACAGTAATTACCGTGTCATTTCATTCAAACTATATATGCCAGTTAAGGCCGTTCACTTGACTATCTGGATAACATTTCGGATTAAAGATTTTTTTTTACAAAGATCACGTTACCGCCGCTCAAAATATTAGGGTACCCTCAAAATCGAATGGACAAAAACACAATTAGGGCTCAATTAAAAATCGACTTAAAAAATTACAACTGGCAAATAAAGTTTGGATGAAATGACACGGTAATTAATGCTTTAATTTGGGTGCGAAATCTGTCATAATAATTGTGTGGCCTAGTTCATCAAGCGCCTAATCTATGTGGGTTATAATGAGCAGGCCACTACTTTCCACTTTTCGCTCGGAGGCTGGCTCATCACTAGTCATTAGCCGAACCCAAAAATACATTTTCGCAATGTATTAGAAGTGTGGTTTGCCAATAAAGTGTGGTTTGTCAATAAAGTGTGGTTTGCCAATAAAGTGTGGTTTGCCAATAAAGTGTGGTTTGTCAATGCTAGTTTATCTGTGTGCACATTATTAGTCTGATGTTTGTCTGAAAAAGTTGCGTTTTCAGAAAAAAAACCCATCTTTGTCCGTTTGTCTAGGGTTAAACTGTCTGGAGCTGTCTGCTATGTTGCGTCGCCATCCAGCAGCTTCTGGTTCTACCCCTATAACCAGGTAAGGTGACACGTGCATTATGAGAGCATGGACTTATCATAGAAAAGAAGCTTAGATGAAAGTGTGGAATTATGCTGAACGCGCAATACTACCCGTGAAAACAGTTCTGCTCCCTATCACTGGACCTCCCTAAGATTTTACCGGGGATAAGATCATCCCTCCACTCCTAGCACACATTATGTGTCCCATGTCACCTTTGCATGATTTCATATTTTTACATTTACCTAACGAGTTTTGTATGCTCTATCCAGTGGTGAAAACCGTTTTAGAAAAGAGCAAAAACTGTTTGAGTTATAAGCATGTGACTAAGGTGACCTCCACACTGTTACCAGACACTCCCTGGACTTATAGTAAGCCTTGCGCAGAACCGCGCGAGGTGACATGCGACTCATTTCGTGGTGGAGGGTCACATATCGAAAGTCAACATCCTGACTGATGTGTATGCAGAGTTAATAAATCAATACATACACATTGTAATCTTCACACAAAATATCCACACTGTTAAACTGTTGGTATGCTTCAAAGCGGAAGGATGGTATTAAGGTCATAATTATTCCCTGAGAAAAAAAACTTGCTAGATCTGAGAGGGTAAGCCAAATCCTTCAGGACAAGAATCGGGTATGACTGTACTTGCCTTTAGTTATCGATTGTACATTTAGGAGAGAAGAACATTTCATAACGGGCAGGCAAAAACACTGAGACAAGTGAATAGAGCCAGTGGGCTGGAGATTGAAATCCATTAAGTATCGCTAGAACATTGGACTTTTCTTCTTTAAACCATATTTGACGTCAGAGTTCGACTAAACTCGTATTTAGGCGGCTGGCCGAGATTTCATAAGAGTACATGCATTGTGTGCGTTCACTCGTTACAAAATATAGTTCTAACTAAATAGACCTTTGTATAAATGTAATTTGTATTTTTGAAAAAAATATGACAATTGACATAAATATCTCGATAGTCATTGTTCATCTCAACCGCGGTCTCGGAAGAAGACTAACTTTCTCGATCTATGTAAAATGTCATTGTTTGGTCAAAAATACAAATAACATATGATATTGACATATACAATTCCATTCTTTTTTTCTATTTCAAGGAGTGCTGCTACCTCTTTAACAACTTGATCCAAACCCCGCCCAACGCTGGATCTGCCCTTGCCTACAATCCCGTTTTCACAAATTTGCGACCGCTGCACTTTATAGAAGACAGGAAAGCTCACTCCGATTGCTGCATAGAATCATCTTCCAGCTACCACTGCGATCTCTACTACAAGCTTCGACCCATCACCGGGTCTTGCCAGCGCAGGACGCCCTTCAGACGTGGTGAGTTTAAAGCACTAGCACTTGAACCCACCATCTAGGTTAGGAAAGGGGGGAGAAAATAGCGGCCCGACACAGGGTCGAACACGCAACCTCTCGATTCCAAGCGCAAGTGCGTTACCACTCGGCCACCCAGTCCACCCAGTGCCAAAAGCTGCAAACATAAAGTGGACAGAGGAGGTGCAAAAGCTGTTTGTGTTTTTAAGGTTTTTGATAGACATTTATTATCGTTGTAAAAAGCAATGTGTCCTATTCAAGATATTACAGCAAATTCCAACTCTCTAAAAAAATCCTGTTATAGAAATAACTCCTGCTCTCATCGAAACTATTCGACGCTCATGTTGAATATTGACGTAATAGACGGTTTTTGGAAATAACTCTGTCACTGCTACCTACATGACCGTTCGGCAGAGTTATGCCGCTTGAAGCTCGGATCAATATTTTGACTTCTGCTTCCGGCCAACACGTGCTCGAAGTAAACAAGCAAGGAGAGAGGAGATAAATAGGTCCCAACATTATGCATTGCTCTTGGGGAAAGTGCGATTCTGATTGTCGATACCCTGCGCTCGTATTTAACGTCAGTTTCTTCCCATTTGTGAAACTTTTCCATGTGACATTACACGACAGTCATTAGCGAGAGGGTGTGTCTCCAACACGTGTACATGAACCATAATATTATGATGTTTGTCCGAGTAAAGCAAGGGCGTTCACTCTTTCACAACTCATACACACCCGACAGAGTTATTTACGGAGTTTCCCCCCGCGTTTTAGTGGGAAGAATTTACCCGATGCTCCCCAGCATGTCGTAAGAGGCGACTAACGGGTTCTGTTTCTCCTTTTACCCTTGTTAAGTGTTTCTTGCTTAGAATATAGTCAATTTTTGGTAAAGATTTTAGTCAAGCAGTATGTAAGAAATGTTAAGTCCTTTGTACTGGAAACTTGCATTCTCCCAGTAAGGTAATATATTGTACTACGTTGCAAGCCCCTGGAGCAAACTTTTGATTAGTGCTTTTGTGAACAAGAAACAATTGACAAGTGGCTCTATCCCCTCTCCCCCCCTTTCCCCGTCGCGATATAACCTTCGTGGTTGAAAACGACGTTAAACACCAAATAAAGAAAGAATTTACGGAGTTCGTCTATTAGTTCATGTGCAGGACCTGATCGGGCATTTCCGCCTCGCAGCAAAATATTACAGGATACCATGTATGTTTCGATTGTCAACACTTGTACAGTCACAGAACCCTGCACATGTTAGAAACCTGACCATTTTTATTTTGAAGACCAACAAACGAAAAGAAGTTGTCTTTGGTTTAAGTTGATGGTATTGTAATACGTTTTTGTCCAGGAAAGCTATGTCAGTTTTCCATCAGATGACAACATTTGTTTTTTTGATCACACGTTCATATTTTTAGCAAGAGCGAATATTATATAGTTATCGCACGTTAAAAAGGTATGTGAATATGCGGATGATTGTGGAACAAATGCAGCGGACATGCGTGTGAAATTCATGAAGAAGTGTCAGATATGCTTGCACATGTGATTAACACAGTATTAAGTAAGCCTGTGCGCCACATATTTTCATATGAATTTCTCTGGTTATGGTGTATCACCCTATTTATGGACTGAGGCCTAGAATAAATAATCCTCAGTCCACACTTTGGCTTTATCCGTCTTAAGCTAACCTACCAGGACAATCAAATATATTCGTCGCATATATGTGTGGTGTTCGACTCTTTGCAGAAAAGTCAATGAAACTTGGTAATTTTTTAATTGGATAGATGAGTGAAGGGTGACTAAAACAACATGGAGATCTGTGCAGGGAACCGTGAGAAGCACTGACCCTTTTAGTACGTTTTTACATTTAGTCAAGTTTTGACTAAATGTTTTAACGTAGAGGGGGGAATCGAGACGAGGGTCGTGGTGTATGTGCGTGTGTGTGTGTGTGTGTGTCTGTCTGTGTGTGTGTGTGTGTGTGTGTGTGTGTAGAGCGATTCAGACTAAACTACTGGACCGATCTTTGTGAAATTTGACATGATAGTTCCTGGGTATGAAATCCCCGGGCGTTTTTTTCATTTTTTTGATAAATGTCTTTGATGACGTCATATCCGGCTTTTCGTGAAAGTTGAGGCGGCACTGTCACGCCCTCATTTTTCAACCAAATTGGTTGAAATTTTGGTCAAGTAATGTTCGACGAAGCGCGGACTGCGGTATTGCATTTTAGCGTGGTGGCTTAAAAATTAATTAATGACTTTGGTCATTAAAAATCTGAAAATTGTAAAAAAAATATGTTTTTTATAAAACGATCCAAATTTACGTTTATTTTATTCTCCATCATTTGCTGATTCCAAAAACATATAAATATGTTATATTCGGATTAAAAACAAGCTCTGAAAATTAAATATATAAAAATTATTATCAAAATTAAATTTTCCAAATCAATTTAAAAACACTTTCATCTTATTCGGTTCCTAATTCCAAAAACATATAGATATGATATGTTTGGATTAAAAACACGCTCAGAAAGTTAAAACGAAGAGAGGTACAGAAACACCCCGCTCTTCTTGTCAATTTCACTACCTATGCCGTGAGCGGTGGACTGACGATGCTACGAGTATACGGTCTTGCTGCGTTGCATTGCGTTCAGTTTCATTCTGTGAGTTCGACAGCTACTTGACTAAATGTTGTATTTTCGCCTTACGCGACTTGTTACATTTAGTCAAGTTTTGACTAAATGTTTTAACGAAGAGGGGGGAATCGAGACGAGGGTCGTGGTGTATGTGTATGTGTGTGTGTGTAGAGCGATTCAGACCAAACTACTGGACTGATCTTTATGAAATTTGACATAAGAGTTTCTGGGAATGATATCCCGGGACTTTTTTTTCTTTTTTTCGATAAATACCTTTGATGACGTCATATCCGGATGTTTGTAAAAGTTGAGGCGGCACTGTCACACCCTCATTTTTCAATCAAATTGATTGAAATTTTGGCCAAGCAATCTTCGACAAAGGCCGGACTTTGGTATTGCATTTTCAGCTTGGTGGCTTAAAAACTAATTAATGACTTTGGTCATTAAAAATCTGAAAATTGTAAAAAAAAAAAGGTTTTTATAAAACGATCCAAATTTACGTTCATCTTCTTCTTTATCATTTTCTGATTCCAAAAACATATAAATATATTATATTTGGATTAAAAACAAGCTCTGAAATTTGAAAATATAAAAATAATGATGAAAATTAAATTTGCGAAATCAATTTAAAAACACTTTCATCTTATTCCTTGTCGGTTCCTGATTCCAAAAACATATAGATATGATATGTTTGGATTAAAAACACGCTCAGAAAGTTAAAACGAAGAGAGGTACAGAAAAGCGTGCTATCCTTCTCAGCGCAACTACTACCCCGCTCTTCTTGTCAATTTCACTGCCTTTGCCATGAGCGGTGGACTGACGATGCTACGAGTATACGGTCTTGCTGAAAAATTGCATTGCGTTCAGTTTCATTCTGTGAGTTCGACAGCTTGACTAAATGTTGTATTTTCGCCTTACGCGACTTGTTTGTTTTTACCACAACTAGCCTCAAAGACAAACCACACCCTCTTACAAAGTAAGACCTCTGATGCTAAAAGCAAAGTTCGAGAAGACATCATTATGCGAAGAATTGCGTCACGTTAACATTATGTCCCTTCTCCTGCACCTCTCACAGACACTGACACTGAATTTTGAGCACGGAGTTTGTCTTGGTGTCAGCACAAAGAAAAGTAATTGTGAGGTCATCGCTTGGCTTTTCACGTCACGTATCGGTATTGTATATTATCAAGTACAGTAAGTACCAAACGGCACATGGTGCAGCACGTCATTGCTTTTCATTGTATATTTTCCCACAGCATCGTGTTTGGGTGACCCCCACATCACAACCCTGGATGAGCGACAATACACCTTCAACGGTTTGGGCGAATACACTCTCATCTCCATACAGACCGTCAACGTGACCTTCACCTTTCAAGGTCGAACAGGGCAAGTGGAAATGGAGAACGGAAGCTTGTCAAAAGCTACGGTTTTCACAGCTTTCGGACTAGAAGAGAATGGAACCCGAGTTTCTGTGGAGCTGGACAGAATAACAAAGACATGTAAGTTAACAATTAATTTGCAACTAAGTAGGTTCCTCATTATAATTTGTAATCTGACACATGGCGTAAAATATGACGTCAGATGTGACCACAAAAAAAAAGATTAGTCTCCATGCCCGTTTTTTGGTTGATAGACAATGTAACACTTAGGTTTTGTTGTTGTTGTTGTTGTTGTTGTTGTTAGTGGTGGTGGTGGTGGTTGTCGTGATGTGTGTGTGTGTGTGTGTGTGTGTGTGTGTGTGTGTGTGTGTGTGTGTGTGTTTTAATGAATGCATGTGTCTGTGTCTGTTTGTCATGTCAGTACTGTTTTTAGTTCTGTAAACCTGCGTGTGAGTAAGCTAACATTAAATTTGTCTTGCCGTAATAGGCTTTTTTTTGGTATTCCCTTATCTATGCTAAATTTGTGTTGCTATGGATACTAGCGATGGTGATTTACGGAGATGGGCGAGACTACACGAGCGAATTTAACGCTAACACAGACTTCGCTAAAGAAACCACGACCTTTACCCTTCGGAGGTCAGATGAGGGCGTGGATGTTGCTTTTCCGTCTGGTAAGATTAATACATTTTCCTGCAAGTTCATGCAATCTCATCAAAATTGGTTTATTGGTTTATTGGTTGTTTTTGTGTGTGTATATTTGGTTAGTTGGTTGGTTGGTTGGTTGAGAACTTCATTTTATTTATTCATTTATCATCGACTAGCTCATTCATTGATTCAATGATTGGGTTTTTCTCAGATTTGTAAACAGTCTTGAACGTTGGTGTGTTTCTCTTTTCAACTCCATGATGACTACTATCATTAGTAGTCAACCACTTGACTGCCTGAAGAGTTACGTTTTTGGAAAGTGCAATAAAAAAACAAGTCGCGTAAGGCGAAAATACAATATTTAGTCAAGTAGCTGTCGAACTCACAGAATGAAACTGAACGCAATGCCATTTTACTCGTAGCATCGTCAGGCCACCGCTCATGGCAAAGGTAGTGAAATTGACAAGAAGAGCGGGGTAGTAGTTGCGCTAAGAAGGATAGCACGCTTTTCTGTACCTCTCTTTGTTTTAACTTTCTGAGCGTGTTTTTAATCCAAACATATCATATATATATGTTTTTGGAATCAGGAACCGACAAGGAATAAGATGAAAGTGTTTTTAAATTGATTTGGACAATTTAATTTTGATAATAATTTTTATATATTTAATTTTCAGAGCTTGTTTTTAATCCGAATATAACATATTTATATGTTTTTGGAATCAGCAAATGATGGAGAATAAGATAAACGTAAATTTGGATCGTTTTATAAATTTTTATTTTTTTTTACAATTTTCAGATTTTTAATGACCAAAGTCATTAATTAATTTTTAAGCCACCAAGCTGAAATGCAATACCGAAGTCCGGGCTTCGTCGAAGATTACTTGACCAAAATTTGAACCAATTTGGTTGAAAAATGAGGGCGTGACAGTGCCGCCTCAACTTTCACGAAAAGCCGAATATGACGTCATCAAAGACATTTATCAAAAAAATGAAAAAAACGTATGGGGATTTTATACCCAGGAACTCTCATGTCAAATTTCATAAAGATCGGTCCAGTAGTTTAGTCTGAATCGCTCTACACACACACACACACGCACACACGCACACACGCACACACACACGCACATACACCACGACCCTCGTTTCGATTCCCCCTCG
Organism: Littorina saxatilis; assembly: GCF_037325665.1. Lineage (NCBI taxonomy): Eukaryota > Metazoa > Mollusca > Gastropoda > Littorinimorpha > Littorinidae > Littorina > Littorina saxatilis. The sequence goes on from NC_090258.1 coordinate 31,045,869, forward strand.
ATGTTAAAATATTTAGTCAAAACTTGACTAAATATAAAAACCAGCATCATAGCATACAAGGTAAACCAATTAGACCAAAAGTGAGAAAAACTGTTCTAGGGGAGGTAATCATCTTGCGTTAGTTCAAAGGACATTATGCAGCGGTTGTTTTTCTTGTTAACGTAACACTCTTTTAACGATGGCAAAACCAAACGTACCTGAGATGTATTTTAGCAGTCAAGGGGTCTTTGTGTGCTGTTTTTCTTCAGATGGATAGCGACCATAAGCAAATATCTTACTTGTTTCCATGTTTGTTTTGAATTTTCCAGGAATCAGCATGATCTGTTTGTTTTGAATTTTCCAGGAATCAGCCTTTACTGTTTGTTCTACATTTTCCAGGAATCAGCCCATACCGTCTGTTTCGAATGTTCCAGGAATCAGCCTATACCGTTTGTTCTGAATTTTCCAGGAATCAGCATTACCGTTTGTTCTGAATTTTCCAGGAATCAGCATTTCCGTTTGTTCTGAATTTTACCAGAATCAGCATTACCGTTTGTTCTAAATTTCTACGGATCAGCGTAATCGTTTGTTGTGATTTTTCCAGGAATCAGCATAACCATCTCAATTGGAATGAAGTCGCTAGATATGAGCGTGACAATGCCCACGGAGTTCCAGACACAGACCAAGGGGCTCATGGGAAATTTCAACGACAACAAAGATGACGAATTCATTCTTCCTGGCGGCACACCCCTCGGTAACAACCTGACTGAGAGACAAATCTACGAAGATTTCGGCACAAAGTGTAAGTCAGCCGCGAGAGAAAGAGAGATAGAGAGAGAGAGAGAGAGAGAGAGAGAGAGAGAGAGAGAGAGAGAGAGAGAGAGAGAGAGAGAGAGAGAGAGAGAGAGAGAGTACCAATTCTGTTTATAACAACGAATAAGCCTGTCCTTAAATTTTCTCAAAAAATGCCTCGCCATTTTGATTCCTTGGTATAACCAGACGAAATCAAATTAATTCTCAACCAATACTTCCTTTACTTTTGTTGTAAAGTTCTCTCTACCTGCCTCAGACTGTGCCAATAACATTTCATAAGCCTGTCTGCTAAGTCGAGTCATAGGCAACCTGGTCAGTTTAATCCAATACTGTATACACTTCACCGTTGTTCTTATAAACAGCGAATAACGACAAGTTTCTCCATATACCATTTTGTTCGAAGAATGCAATGGCACATTCAGAAAACGTTTTTTTGTGTGCAAAGGTATGACTATTTTCTATTAGCTGAACTTCCTCTAAACCCCACACCGCATAATTATGTCAGTAGAGACTCGATCTGTGTGGAACATTTTCAATAGCCAACTTGCACAATACCCCGCCTGGGTAGCTCTCCGGTGCGAAAGATAAGGAAGGTTCACTTCCTTGCGGGCAAACTTTTTGCCCTCAAGAGTTATCGTTCCTTCCATACGCTACGGTCACTGATCTAAACAATGGCTACCGAACAGCAGAATGTTCAAGCGATTGCAAGTAAGATTACCAAAGTTGCAAAATTACTTCAAAAAATGAAAAATACATAATTATTCAGGATACAAGAAACCGCAGCTCATAAAGTTATTGAACAGACAACGGAGTACCGGGATGGCACGTAATTTTGACGTCGAACGGACTGAGAATTCAGCCATCGCTTCACAAGAGCTGTTGTTCTATGGCTTGTGTTAAAAAAATAACCTCGATCGCCTTTCCTTTGTGTATGGGCCATGCTTGGGTACTTTGAACGAACTTTAGGATTATTCTTGCGGTTATCATTGCTGCAGCCCACTGCTGCACAGTACAAATTCACCATTTTCAAGGCGAAGTGTCTGCACTGAAACACAACCTCTCACAGGGCTATCAAAACATGCCCGCAGTTTGAGGCAGATCTCGCAAGGCCACGCAAGGTAACGCAGATTTATTGCGCGACTTCGCGGCGCTGGCCGATAGGGCAAGTCGCCTATTAACATGGATCTACCGTGTTCAACTTCCGCATGGTCTTTTGTATAGCCATGACATTTATTTTACCTTTTTTGCTCGATTCATTTAAAACACCACTAATACTCAATTGTGTGGTGAACATCATACCCAAATAAATAAATGCATTTGTTACTATGAGTTCTTTCCCATAAAACCATTTTTCATTTGCTGATAAATGCCCTCCTCTTTACGAAAAACCATTTGTGTTTTATCCACATTCACAGTGAGTGACATCCTGTCCGCTTCTTCTTTAAGATTAATCAACTGGCTCTGTGTGTGTGTGTGTGTGTGTGTGTGTGTGTGTGTGTGTGTGTGTGTGTGTGTGTGTGTGTGTGTGTGTGTGTGTGTGTGTGTGTGTGTGTGCTATAGGTACCGTCATACCCGTGTACACATTCATGTCTGCCCTCACATACTTCACATGGAATACAAAAAAAATCCTTTTTACCAACGGCGCAACAGCTTGGCTTCATTCTGAGTAGAGTGGAATTTAGTTTAGCAAGTTGGCAGAGGTATCTTAGTCGAACTTTATTTTCAAAAAAACATTAGAAATGAAGACTACGCTCATATTGAGAAGGAAAAGAAAACCCAACCACATGAAAAATTGTCATGTTCGGAAATGTTATTGAAGCTAGAACTTTGAAAATGTTACACACTACCAGGGTTGCATGCTCTCTATAAATGTTGATGCACATTGTTTTCTTTTGAACAGGAAACCATTGCTCTCTAACTATTCATCTTTCAACCTAATCCATTTTCTCCAATGCAGGGGCGATCACCGCTGACAATTCCGTCATGCGATACGAAACAAGGGAAAGCACTGCGGACTTCGCGCACCCAGAGTTCGTTCCCATCTTCCTTGACGAGCAACCCGATGACGTCAAACAAGAGGCGGAAACATTGTGCGGGGGAGCCGACAAGTTGGCCTGTATCTACGATTTCGTCGCCACGGGCAATAAAGCATTCGCCATCAACACATTGCGGACAGATGTCACCGCAGCGGCTGAAAGAAAAGAGCTAGGTACGGCAATTTAATAACAAATACTGTGAATATATGTACAAATAAGTCAATAAATGAATTGTTTTAGCTTGTATCATTCATTATTATAAGATGTTTGGTGGCTTGTTGACAGACCAGCTTTTTTTGTTGGTCCAAGGAGGGCAAATCGTCTTTTTCGGGCCTCAAAGAGCGTCACAGTAGTTCGAGATAACACGTTAAAGGTAACTTCTTTCTCGCTTTTTTGCGAGTTCAGCAAGGTTTTGGCATATTTGTGTTCTTTTAAGTGATTTATTACTTTTCGTTGTGCATTTTGCGATTACAGAGATAAGTTGCAAATTGACCATGAGTCACCGCGGTAATTATAAACATTGATTGGGTCTTTGAGAGTGAATGCTTACAATCGTTGTCCTCGGAAACACGAATCCAAAGCCGCGATGGTTCCACACATCAAACATTCTTCCTTATTGGCTTTTACTTTGACAGTCCACGTTTCCCCTGAAAGCTCAAACCCATTTACCCCCTCGATTTGTTACATGGGGAACAGTGTTATTTGTTACTCAGCTTGTTATGAATGAAAACTCCTGAAAATGATGACAATTTTTTTTGTTCTGGAGAATCGTGCGAGCTGATGTTTTTTTCATAGATTTGTTTACCTAAATTATTTCCACAATCAAGGGGTCTAATGTTCTACGAACTAACCGTTCTTGTGATTTTGTTTCAGATCATTTAATAGGAAAATGATGATTTTGGATTTCTCCATTTCTTTGTATGTTTTGATTTTTTGAAAACTAAATTCTGTTGGCAGTCAATGGGTCTACTGTTTCATAAACTTTGCAATGGGGTACTTTTTTTTACTGATCACTTGAGGAAACAAATTGTAATTTTATAGCTTATTCTGTTTGGATACCTCCACCTGCAAATTCTTTTAATTTTTTTAATTTTTGTATTCTCTTTTTGTTGAGTTTTTTTTTTTTTACATGCATAGGCTTTACATTACATTACATCACATAGACAAGGGGAAAATTACAACACACAGGGTGTGGGGGTGGGGGGTGGGGGGTGTCATGGCTTGGTGGTCGCAGTATCAAAAATATGTAGAGGAAAAAGAACCTAAGGGTTACATCAAAACATGCAAATACAAGCGCCAATCTTTGTAACATTTATCTATTGTATTATTCATAGCTGCGTTGTACTTTTCCCAAATAAATCTTTACTTGAAATGTCTATTAAATGTCTGAAAATGAGGGATCTTTTTGTTCATTTTAGAAATGTATACACTGCCCAAAATAAGTCAAGGACCAAAAGCCATTTTTCGATCCCAACGTTGATTGTGCAAAAATCACAAAAATCGGCGACAATGACCCTCTACGCTTTGTGGTCGTCTTGACAGCTTCCCTGCCTTTGCTGTGACAGCAAAAACCGGCACTTGGACTTTGCCTGTTTCTCTGTGCAGGCGAGCAAAGAATCCGCAATATTGCGAAAAACGCACGTGAAAGTAACTCTCCTGCAGAGCTCAGCACAGGTGATTTTTCCCCAATCAATCTTTTTCACGTGAACCATTGGTCTGAGAGTGAACTGTCGTCACAAGAAATGCTTTATAAGCCCAGGCAAAATCACAGCAGGCCACCAAACAACCATGCCTCCAAGACGTCATCTGAACCTTGTCGACCGCGGACGAGCTCTAGCCTGGGTTCAAGAGGGTATCCGGCTCCGAGAGATTGCTGCTCCCATTCCCTCATCGTGAGGCTGCGGCAGCGCTTTCTGGCCACTGGAAGTGTGGAAACCAGACCCCGGTCTGGGCGCCCTCGAAGCACCACACAACGTCAAGACCGCTACATCACACGCCAGGCGTTGCAGACCAGAACGACCACTGCCAGCACCATCAAACGAAGGCTTAGGGTGGCACCCAACACTGACATCAACGAGCAGACCGTCCGCAACTGCCTTCATGACCAGACGCTGCACGCAAGGCGTCAACTTGGCCGCATTTTACTGACGCCACGTCACATGATGGCAAGACTGGCCTGGTCCACCCGCCATTTGAGATGGGATCGACAGCAGTGGACCCAGGTACTGTTTTCCGATGAATCTCGATTCAGTCTGGAGCATGATGATGGCAGGACCAGGGTCTGGAGGCGTCCAGGAGAGCGCATGATCCCTGCATGAATGAGGGAGAGAAGAGCCTACCGGGCTGGGATCAGCGAGCACCACAGGACCCCACTGTACCATGTACGGGGCAACTTGAATGCCCTTGTCTACAGGGACCAGATCCTCAGGCCCCAAGTCCTGCCCATGCTGCGTCAGATTGGGCCCCATGCAGTGCTACAGGACGATAATGCTCCCCCACATCGAGCACGGCTTGTGGACGCCTTCCTGCAGCAGGTACAGATCAACAGGATGGATTGGCCAGCCAACAGTCCCGACATGAACCCTATCGAGCATGCGTGGGACATGTTGGCCGTCGTGTTCGCGAGAATCATGCTCCACCTGCAAACCTCCAACAGCTGCTCGTTCTTCTTCAGCAAGAGTGGCAGGCCATCCCCCGGGCTAATCTGGCAAACATTGTCCACTCAATGAGGGATCGCTGCAACGAGTGCCGCCAGAATCGTGGGGGTTATACCCATTATTGAACTTTGGGAACCGGTGAACCATTGGAATTGACAATCTGCAAAGACTTGCGACTTTTGATTTTGACCCCCCTTCACTTTAGAGACAATAACTCAATTGTTTATGAATGGAATTCAATGCACTTTGGCGTGATTGTTGTTGAATGATTTGACCACAACATATTACAAGTTCCATGTTTTTGGTTGATCGGTTTTTGCGTAATTTGTGTTTGGATTTTTGGTCATTGACTTATTTTGGGCAGTGTGTGTGGTAATTGGCACAAATTACTAACACATCAAAAACTTTATCGGTGACTACATTGTTCGCCACTCCAAATAGAACCAGTTCTTTGGACAGTGTTATCCAAAACGTCTGCACTTTATCACACTCCCAAAACATGATTATATATAAGGGTTTCTTCATCTCTACCGCAAAATGTACACAATGACGTATCCTCAATTTTTCGCAAAAATAGAAACCGTTCTGTCGGCAAAATTCTGTACAATAATCGGTACTGGAACCATCTCAGACAGGTATCTTTTGTTGTTTTAAAGACATGTTGAAAAATAACATTCTTATCTAACAAACAGTTCACGGATTCAGACCATTTTTCAATACATTTTGGGACCGTGACATGTTCAGTCAATTGTTGATAAATAAATTGTGTCTTACCTTGACAAATACATTTCCACACAATGGGCTCTCTCTAATATTTTTTAAAAGCCTGAATTACACTTTCATACAATACAAAATCTCCTCGCACATTCGGATATTTCATTTTGAACGCATTATAGGATAAAATATTAATTTTGCCCCAAAATATGACCAATCTGAATAATTCCATTGTCAATCCAATTTTTAATGTGCAATGTCTTTTTATCTCTGCGAATATTAACATTATAATGTAAACTTTCTGATACAAAATCGTTGAAGTTTGTGGGGTCACATTTTCCATATAATTTCTTATAATGTTTAAATACATCGGTCCAAAATGGAGACAATATTTCGGCACAAATCAGAAATAAATCAGGTGACAGCGGATCCCCTTGCCGGGTGCCTCGACCTGCGAATTCTTTACTCGAAAGGAAAGAATAGGAAATCGTTTTGTTTTGTTCGCATATAATATACCTTAAGTATATAATTATGTGATGAAACTGAGGCGAACAAAAATACCCGATTTCTCCGCTCGACCCACCTGAAAATGGGCACCGGGCCCTATTTAGCGCCTGGGAAGGCGAAGGCAGCATTGGGAGAGGAGTGGGCATCGCCCTTATTCAGCTGGCTCTAGACAATGTGAGATCTCTGACATCTAGCTCTATGTGTTGTATTTATCCAGACTTTTTTGTTCTATGTTTCTATCGTTACCGACAAGATTATCAAATGAAATGTTTGTTGTTCCTGTGAGTGTATATAAAAAATAAAATAAAAATAAAAGCTTCAAAAGTGGGTACAAACCTAAAATTAAATTAAATAGCCGAGAGAAAAAAAACGGAAAAAAATCCCACCAACATCTAGCTCTCACGCGATCACATATTGTTATGGGAATACCTGTACCTTTTGTTGTTGTTTCACAGCCAACAACATACCTGGTCTGACCGCCCCTCTCAGCGTCAACGTAGTTGCAGGCGAACCAAAGACTTTCTCTGTGATGGGGACAGACGACGAAGGTGATATATTGACCTACAAGCTGTTCAACGCCAGTGCTAACCAGTCCATTAACGAATCCAACGGAGCCATCACTGCCACTTTTGATGCCAACGATCCCAGGCCCATTAAGTGAGTCATTTACATTATGATACTTTATGCTCCATACCATCCTGAAGAAGGCAGTTACATGCCGAAATATTGATAACAAAAAAGTACCTGACCTGGTAACTGGTGTGTTTTCTTTTTATTTTGATACTTTTGTATTTCAATATTTAGCTTCTGTTTTGTTTAATTCAGACATTTGCCTTCTGGTTTTGTTTTTGTATTTAAGCATTTACCCTCTGACTCTTTGCATTCAAACATCAATCCCACATAAGCATCTTCGGGTGAAGGGACATAACAAAACAGGAATCAAACGTATTCGGATATTTACCGTCTGATTCTTTGTATTCAACCATTTAACTTCTGATTTGTTGCACTCAAACATTTACATCTTTTGATTTCTTTGTATTCAAACATCTACCAGCTGAATTCTTTGTATTCAAACATATACCTTCTGAATTCGTTGTATTCAAACATCTACCAGCTGAATTCTTTGTATTCAAACATATACCTTCTGAATTCGTTGTATTCAAGCATATGCCGTCAGAATTCGTTGTGTTCAAACATTTGCTTCTGATTTATCGAATTGAAAATGTAACCTTCTGATTCTTTTTTTTTCTCTCAAAAATTCCAAAACATTCAGAATAATATATTTCTTTTTGAACAATTGCAAATGATATTGTCAGATTCTGTCTTTTCATTTTTTGCGGACGGTTACTAGAGGTGATCTTCAGATTCCTTGTCGGCCATTTACCTTCTGATATTTTTTCTCTTTCTGCCAGTGTCTCCGTGACGGACTCCAAGGGGGCGCAATCCATACCCGTGACAATACCAGTCAAGCTGTGCAGGGGCTGCAGCAATCACGGCACGTGCAACTACGAGCGCACCATACGGACGGGCGACAGCTTTGACTTTGCTATAGCGACATGCGATTGTGCGCCGGCCTACACGGGCAGTAACTGCGAAACGGAGCTTGACGCTTGCCCTGCAGGGAACAACCCTTGCCCTGATGGTCTCGATTGTGTAGATCTGACTCCTGATGAACAAGGTTAGCACAGAAAATAAGACATAAGAGACGTAAGATTGTATTACATGTACAACAACGTGCAGTACACAGCTACAGAGGTTGCGTGTTCAGGCCTGGGTGAGGCCGCAATTTTCTCCCCCCTTTCCTAACCTAGGTGGTGGGTTCAAGTGCTAGTCTTTCGGATGAGACGAAAAACCGAGGTCCCTTCGTGTACACTACATTGGGGTGTGCACGTTAAAGATCCCACGATTGACAAAAGGGTCTTTCCTGGCAAAATTGTATAGGCATAGATAAAAATGTCCATCAAATACCCGTGGGACTTGGAATAAAGTAAAAAAATTCCATCTCACACGGCATTAAGTCTCAGGAAAACATGAATACACGCATGCAGGAAAAAAAAAATATGGGTAGCGCCGTATGTATGGCAGCTCGCTTTCCCCGGGGAGAAAGCAGCCCGAATTTCCATGAGGGTAACCTCACTGGACTGTAAATCTTATCCAATCCAATCCAATCCAATCCAATCCAATCCAATCCAATCCAATCCAATGGTGCTTGGCTTGAGTACAATCAAAACATAACCCCCCGCGGGTTAGGGGGAAGAATATACCCGATGCTTCCCAGCATGTCGTAAGAGGCGACTAACAGATTCTGTTTCTCCTTTTACCCTTGTTAAGTGTTTCTTGTATAGAATATAGTCAATTTTTGTAAAGATTTTAGTCAAGCAGTGTGTAAGAAGTGTTAAGTCTTTTGTACTGGAAACTTGCATTCTCCCAGTAAGGTAATATATTGTACTACGTTGCAAGCCCCTGGAGCAAAATTTTGATTATTGCTTTTGTGAACAAGAAACAATTGACAATTGGCTCTATCCCATCTCCCCCCTTTTCCCGTCGCGATATAACCTTCGTGGTTGAAAACGACGTTAAACACCAAATAAAGAAAGTAAAATCAAAACATGATACATTCCAACACAACAACCAAACAGAGTGCTCACCAAACTGCGTGACCGGTGTAACACGAGAAAATTACTCCCACGAGATTTTTTACTCCGGAGTAAACATTTCGTACGAAAAAGTTACTCCCTTTACGAAAAAAGCACTCCCCCATTGCACGAGAAAATTACTCCCCAAGACAGGTGAGTTCCGAGTAAACATTTCGTACAAAAATGTTACTCCCCTGACGAATAAATAACGAATAAATTACTTCACCCCAACACGAGCAATTTAACTTCCCATGCCAGGTGTACGAAATTTTTACTCCCTTGTCCCCTGTTAGTCTTGGTGGTGGAAGGGGTGGAAGGAGGGTAGCGCGACATCCGTGTGCGCGAGATCACTTATTGGCATTATCCCTTCGCCCTCATCCCATTTTTGCGTACAAGATTTTTACTGGAAGTAAACAAAATGCGGAGTAAAAATTTCGTGGAGGGAGTAATTTTTTCGTGCCTTGGGGAGTTCTTTTCTCGTACGAAAAGTGTACTCGGAGTAAGAATTTCGTACGAAGTATTTACTCCGGAGTAAATTTTTCGTGGAGTAAAAATTTCGTGTTACACCGGCACGGTTGGCCTAGTGTTAAGGCGTCCGCCCCGTGATCGGGAGGTCGTGGGTTCGAACCCCGGCCATACCTAAGACTTTAAAATTGGCAATCTGGCGTCTGGCATTATGGGGTTAGTGCTAGGACTGGTTGGTCCGGTGTCAGAATAATGTGACTGGGTGAGACATGAAGCCTGTGCTGCGACTTCTGTCTTGTGTGTGGCGCACGTTATATGTCAAAGCAGCACCGCCCTGATATGGCCCTTCGTGGTTGGCTGGGCGTTGAGCAAACAAACAAACAAACAAACAAACCAAACTGCGTACACATACTCACTCACACCCGCACGCACGCACTGACGCACGCACGCACCCACACACACAACCACACACACACACGCACACACACACACACACACACACATACACACACACACACACACACACACACACACACACAAATAGTGTAAAGGACTGTGCGATAACATTAAAATAAAAGAGAGTGAACAATTTATGCCTGCCCACATTTGAATAAAATCAAAGTTTTGATTTTGTCTCAGTGTAGCTCGACCTGTCTCCGGGTGAGCAAGAAAAAAATAGAGAAAGACACACAGACAGATAGCGTGATCAAAAGATATCTGAAAGTCTGTCCTGATCTGAGATTGTAAACCGAACCGTTCAGTGGGGAAGGAGTGTGAACCATTCGCCATCTCTGTTACAGGCGCCTCTTTGAAGGGCTACAGATGTAATGGAACCTGCCCTACGGGTTTCATCTTCGACAATGACATCGAAGCTTGTTTTGACATCAACGAATGTGCCAACACCAGCAAATGCACCAACGGAGGGTGCGTCAACACCGCCGGAAGTTACGTATGTTCCTGCGACGCTGGATACCGATTGGGCTCCGACGGAATCACGTGTCGTGACGTCAATGAGTGCGCGGAGAAAAGCTCAGGCTGCGAACAGAAATGCGAGAATGAAGTAGGATCCTTTCGGTGTTCGTGCGAACCCGGCAACACGCTGCAAGCTGGCAATAAGTCATGCACCGTAGATGCCAACATAGCAGATGAATGCACCGCGCAGAACTGTATTGGTGCCGGTAAATACTGCACAGGGAATACTTCTACGCAAGTTTGTTTGTGTAAACCGGGCTACACGGCCAATGAGAGTTGCGGGAATGTTGACGAGTGCCTTGAGGGTGTGTGTGACCAGGACTGTCAGGACTCGGAGGGAAGTTTCACGTGCTCGTGCTACCCAGGGTTCAAGCTGAATGCGGACAGGCGCACGTGCAGTCAATGTACAGGTATGTGTGTTGGGGAATGATGGGGGGGGGGGGGGGAGGGGGAGGGGGTGAGTCTAGGGGATGGGCGAGAGGTGTTTGAGGTAGATGAGGGGTACGGTAATATTGCGTGTGCGTTGTGAAGGGGGGGGGGGGGGGGGGGGGGTAGCGAGATTTATGGGTTGCGATGTATTAGTGGGGTTTTGTGTGTTTTTGTTTTGTGGGTTTTTACATTTAGTCAAGTTTTGACTAAATATTTTAACGTAGAGGGGGGAATCGAGACGAGGGTCGTGGTGTGTGTGTGTGTGTGTGTGTGTGTGTGTCTGTGTGTGTGTGTAGAGCGATTCAGACTAAACTTCTGGACCGACCTTTATGAAATTTGACATGAGAGTTCCTGGGAATGAAATCCCCGAACGTTTTTTTCATTTTTTTGATAAATGTCTTTGATGACGTCATATCCGGCTTTTCGTGAAAGTTGAGGCGGCACTGTCACGCCCTCATTTTTCAACCAAATTGGTTCAAATTTTGGTCAAGTAATCTTCGACGAAGCCCGGGATTCGGTATTGCATTTCAGCTTGGTGGCTATTTTAACGTAGAGGGGGGAATCGAGACGAGGGTCGTGGTGTATGTGTGTGTGTGTGTGTGTGTGTGTGTGTGTGTGTCTGTGTGTGTGTGTAGAGCGATTCAGACTAAACTACTGGACCGACCTTTATGAAATTTGACATGAGAGTTCCTGGGAATGAAATCCCCGAACGTTTTTTTCATTTTTTTGATAAATGTCTTTGATGACGTCATATCCGGCTTTTCGTGAAAGTTGAGGCGGCACTGTCACGCCCTCATTTTTCAACCAAATTGGTTCAAATTTTGGTCAAGTAATCTTCGACGAAGCCCGGGATTCGGTATTGCATTTCAGCTTGGTGGCATACAAATTAATTAATGACTTTGGTCATTAAAAATCGGAAAATTGTAAAAAAAAATAAAAATTTATAAATCGCTCCAAATTTACATTTATCTTATTCTCCATCATTTGCTGATTCCAAAAACATATAAATATGTTATATTCGGATTAAAAACAAGCTCTGAAAATTAAATATATAAAAATTATTATCAAAATTAAATTGTCCAAATCAATTTAAAAACACTTTCATCTTATTCCTTGTCGGTTCCTGATTGCAAAAACATATAGATATGATATGTTTGAATTAAAAACACGCTCAGAAAGTTAAAACAAAGAGAGGTACAGAAAAGCGTGCTATCCTTCTTAGCGCAACTACTACCCCGCTCTTCTTGTCAATTTCACTGCCTTTGCCATGAGCGGTGGCCTGACGATGCTACGAGTAAAATGGCATTGCGTTCAGTTTCATTCTGTGAGTTCGACAGCTACTTGACTAAATATTGTATTTTCGCCTTACGCGACTTGTTTATTTTTTTGTGGGGAGGGTCGGTGGTGTTTGGGTTGGTGCAGGGTAGGGTGAGAGATGGGGGGGGGGGGGGGAGAGAAGTGCTAGAGAGTGTGGAGGAAGGGTGTGGTGTGCTTTTGTGTGTGTCTATGCGCGCGTGTGTGTGCATGTGTGTGAGTGATTAAGTGTACTAAAATCTTTGTATTAGTCCCTCTTTGAGCAATCTGAATACCCTTCCCTTCAAGCCTCACGCAATCTTCCTAGATCACCCCTCTTTAGTCCAACCAAGCTGCCAACTTAGCTAGCAACCAAATGTGACCCTCCACCACGGAATGAGTCGCATGTCACCTTTGCATGATTTTCATATTTTTACATATTCCTAGAGTTTTTTATGCTCTATGCAGTGGTGAAACCCGTTTTAGAAAAGAGCAAACATTGTTTGAGTTATAAGCCTGTGACTAAGGTGACCCTCACACTGTCACCAGACACTCCCCGGACTTATATTAACCCTAGCGCAGAACCGCCCGAGGTGACATGCGACTCATTTCGTGGTGGAGGGTCACACATGATGAGTAATGGAACCAGTTTTCGAATAGAAGTACAGTCGGTCCCATTACAAAATGGACTCACCATCTCACATCTGGCCAGGAGTTTACGTTGGATAGGACCATCCCTCCACTTTGACGCTTGCCAAAGTTCAACATCCTATGCGCCTTCTGTGCAGCATGAACATAATGTGATGGATGTATAGACACGCTTCCCGCTAGTGATTATAGCATATAGTGTCACGTTGGAAAGCTTGCCTCGTTTGTTTTCGGAATTCCATTTCAACTTTTTCACGGCACATACAGACCCAACGTAGTTATTTCCAAACATTGCCTAGTGTACAGATTGCCGCTTGGTTCAAGTAAATAATTCAATTAATTCAAAAGATGCTCGGGGTGGAATCTCGGGCAGGGGAAGGACTGTGCCTATATAGTTTTGAGACGAACGTGTGGCTTTGCCTTAGCCGCTAGGGTCGGTGTAGGTCACACCTCTTCGTATCAGTATGCCTTGAAAATGAAGACAGATTTCCAGAACAGCGCGGTGCAGTTTCCTTGAATGAGGATGCAGTGTTCGGTGAAGAACTGAGGCTCGTCAGCCGCGACAGTGCCTGCTGAGCTAAACATTGGCGGCTACTGCTTACTGCCCCGCGCACGGAACAGTAAACATTCCCCCCTCCGGGAGTCCCTCCCTTCACCTCTCTCGCCACCATCCGCCCTACCCTTAGTCTCATAACTATAATAAACACCATCCACACAACCCTCATTGTTAACACAGGGTTGAGCTACGGCGCAAACTGCGGAAAAACGTGCGAGTGCAACGGAAGAGGCGTGGCATGCCATCACGTGACGGGATGCCAGTGTCAATCAGGCTGGAAGGGCGAGGCTTGCGGGGACGACGTAGACGAGTGTGAGGAGAACCGGGATGTTTGCGGTCAAGGTCAACTGTGCAGCAACACCGCCGGGTCGTATTTGTGTTCCTGTCTGCCGGGTTTCAGCAAGGACAGCGCTGGGACGTGTCAAGGTAAGTGAGGTTGACTGACTATTTGGGTTTAACGTCCTCTTAAACAAGTTGGCCTATTTTGGGACAGGTATTGGCAATACGCTGAAGACATGGTGTGATACTTTGACTCGAACTGCAGCTTTCTTCTTCAACACACCAGCATTAGGTTTGTCTCGTCAAAGTATCGAGATACGCACATGATAATCAGAGACGAAATATGATGCGTCTTCATGTTTTCCAAGCCCTGAGACTTTCGCTTTGATCTTGGGATTTTTTCGTGCGCATGTGTGCACACGGGGGTATTCGGACACCGGAGAGAGTCTGCATAAAGTTGACTCCATAAAATTAATCTCTCGCCGAAAAGGGGATTCGAACCCACGCTGATTGCAACTAACTGGTTATAAAGCTAGCGCGCTAGCGGCTAAGCTACGTACCACCTCAAGCGGAGCTGCCAAGTATAGCGTAGCGTGCTACGTTTTAAGACAAATTACAATGCTGTTACGCCTAGCTTAATATTTCTACACTCAAACAAATAATAACAAGCATGCAACCGTTCCCTCTGTCTTGTGTCCTGGTATTTATTTCTGCTTCTGCTGTAGCGGTCCAAATTGGGGTCAAATAACATTATCTACACTGAAAAGTGGCACTGCAGACTTTATTATGTTGCTATATGTTGCTGTTTCCTAAATACACTTTTGAAACATATATTTTCTTGCTCAAGATGCAGATGTTGGAGTAAAGTTTAGACAATGCTACACTTAAAAAAAACATATGCTACGCTGCAAATTCCACAACAATCTAAACTTTTATACAACAGGGGTATATACAGATCTGGGTAAGCCAGAGCAGGGGTACTGCTAGGATTTATTTTTAGGGCCTAAACAGTTTGGGCAACTTGCAAACACAAAACGCAAAAAACAAAGCTGATTTTGATTGCCTGCAACTGTCCTGAAATATCAGATTGTCATCTTGGAGTGATAGACTCTAAAACTGTTCAAACGTAATCAGTTAGTACCTGTAGGCCAGAACTATTTATCATTTACTTTCCGGTATTTCCAAGTTCACTTTTTGCCGGTCAAATGCTGCACACTGCTATGTGTCCCACAGATGTGGACGAATGTGATGAAACGTCTGGGCTGAACACTTGCGAAGAAACTGAAGTGTGCAACAACTTTGCCGGCAGTTTTAGCTGCACGTGCCGAAATGGCTACAAGAGGGCGAACGGCACCTGCGGCGGTGAGTGGAATTATTTTACACAGCGTGCGGATATAAACTTAAGCTCAAAAGTTAAGCAACTCTTTTTTATTACAGAATATTAATTATCTTTGTTTAATTTGTTCAGCTTTATCAAAAGTATGTATGGAAAGCATGTCTGTTCAGCTTACTGTGAGTCGATATTCACTGATCATGCCTGATTATTTAAAAACCAATTCAAGATGTTTGGTGGCTTGTCGTCAGACCAGCTTTTTTCTTGGTCCAAGTGGGAGTATATTGTCTTCTGTTTAATCGTTATCGACCAAGGCAGAGGTTAATACAGATGTAACAGAAGGCAAAAAGCTCCCCGAGGACCAACAAAAAAAGGCTGGTCTGGCAACAGGCCACCAACCATCGTTTTTGTCATCATTTCGGTAGCGCAAAAGTACGCACAATCACCGACAGGGAGCCTAATTTTTAGAATGCAATTCAGGGCCCCAAAGCGCGTGAGAAGTTCGAGCAATCGTGCCATGTGACGTCAAACGTAGACTTTGCCTCGCTTTTCTTCAAGTATGAAAATACACAGAGTTGCCATCACATTTGCGAGGTCTGTCACTTTTTAGCATGTACCTTTTCTTTTAAGAGTTTTGGATCATTTCCTTCCGCAATTGCACAGCTTATATATATGCAAATTGACCATGAGTCGTCGCGGTGTCTTTCAGAGTGAATGCTTACAGTACAGTCATTGTCCTCGGCAAATCACTCTTTCAAAACCCAAATAATCCCCACAGAGTTATTTTTCAAAATTCGTCTAAAAGGAAAACTAAATGTACACACAAGTGCGGGTTTTGCATGGCAGTTTGTGTGTAGGAAGGATCATTAAAACTGATATGAGTGTATTTCTCTCTTTTAGATGTTGATGAGTGTAAGAATAACAATGGCGGCTGCCAGCAGAAGTGTCAGAATGTTGTCGGGTCGTACAACTGTGAGTGTCTCTTTGGATACCGTCTCAACCCTGATCGTACCTCCTGCACTCAAGGTGAGACACTGTGCCGTACTCTAATTTGTGTCTGTCTATGTCTCTCTTTATCTCTGTCACTCTCTTTCTGTCTCTCTCTCTTTCTGTCTATCTTTCTCCCTCTCCCTCTCTCTCTTTTTCTCCCCATCTCTCTTTCTTTCTCTCTCTCTCTCTCTCTCTCTCTCTCTCTCTCTCTCTCTCTCTCTCTCTCTCTCTCTCTCTCTCTCTCTCTCACATCCGCTGAACATATGTTTTCTTAATTATTTAGAACAAACAAGCCCTACTTAAAAAACATTGAGTGAAGCAAATAAAAATGCCCACATGGATCGACCAAGGCATAGAAAAAATAGCAGATTACCGTGACTTCCTAAAATATCATGGTGCCAATGAAGAAAGAATATAAACAGCCAATAATTAAAGTGAATTCTTTCAAAACAAAAGCGTAAACACATTTTGTTTAGAACCTCCTCACATCTTAACAATATTCAAAATCTAATATGAAAAGTAATTAACCAACTCGTAAACAGGTACAGTACTGCTCATTCTTCCAAAGTTATTGAATTTCCTACTAATAAACTCAATGAAAATTTCTCCTTTTAGTAGTAGATCAACTGATTTTCGCTCGCTCTATCCAATGAACTGTTTTCTTTTTATCACGTGACACTGTCACATACTGACAATTATCATTATCATTTTTATTTTATAGACCCTTAATGAGATACGGTACCGATACGTAAACAGCCTAGCGGTGACCTTGCGATTATTTTTCTTCCGCTGATATGTCAGAAATAAACTTTTGTTCTCGAAATTCTTTGTCACTCCTCAGGAGACATGCAGAAGACGTGACAGAATGTTTACTTGACCCCATTATTCACGTTATGACGTCTTTTCGAAAAATGGTTGGCTTTTGTCACTTCGAAAGAGAGGATGAAAAAGAGACTTTTTTTTTTAATCTCTTTTACTTGTCTGTGCAGTTGAAGACGTGTGCAAGGAGGCCAACCTAGACTGCCAACATGGCTGCACTCTCCAGGACGACGATACTGCTGTCTGCTTCTGTAACAGTGGATACGGGCTGGCGACTGACAAACAGGCTTGCCAAGGTAGAGTTGTTGTTGTTGTTGTTGTTGTTGTTGTTGTTGTTGTTGTTGTTGTTGTTGTTGGTTGTGGTGGTGGTGGTGGTGGTGATGGTGGTGGTTTTGTTATTGTTGTTGTTCGCGCGCCTGTGTGTGTGTGTGTGTGTGTGTGTGTGTGTGTGTGTATGTGCGCGCGCGCGCCTGTGTGTGTGTGTGTGTGTGTGTGTGTGTGTGTGTGTGTGTGTGTGTGTGTGTGTGTGTGTGTGTGTCCGTCTGTTTCATTTAGTCTGTAGCATTGTGCATGGGTGGGATTCTCCCGTTATGTTCCGGAAATCCGGATTCATGTCTCTGGTGACGTTTTTTTGTTTGTTAATAGTACAAATCCTTCAGCGTCTGGGCCCCCCCCCTCCCCCCCCCCTTAAAATTCGTCAGGATACATGACATTTTTCAGTCCCACCCATGATTGTGTGAATGCTTGTCAGTTCCTCTGCCTGTCTGCCTGTCTGTCTGCATGTCTGTATGTCGGTTTTACACACTACCTCTCCCCCTCCGTCAACAACAGTCCCTCGAATCATTCAAATCTGCACTCAAGACATTCCTTTTTTCCACATAATCCATGCATTCTACACTGCCCACCCCATCCCACCCTGAATAACTGTACATATTTTAATGGTTGATGGTGTGTGTGTGTTGGTGACTTTAAGTCTCCGTGTGTGTGAATGAGTGTATGTGCGCCTTGAGTCGCCTGTTGGTGAGATATGTGCGCGTTATAAATATTCGTATTATTATTTAAGTTATTGAGACATCCCAGTGCACTAAGGGATTTATAGAGCAAATCGAGAAAATTCATTATTGAACGAAGCGCATAGCGCTGAGTTCAATAATTATTTTCGAGATTTGCTCTATAAATCCCTTAGTGCACTGGGATTGTTTCAATAACGATATTGTCAGTACCGCCATAGAAAAAAGAAGATTCCTAACGCACATTTTGCAATGCGCATTTGAATAGGCATAACTGTGTGGTCAGGTCGTGCACAGTAAAGATCTACTTTTGTGTGGGGTGTCTCAAGTGTGTCGTGCTTTCGTCACACGCATTTTAATTTCTGTTGGTAAATTCCAGTGTAGCGTTAATCTGAACAGTGATGATCTTTCAGAGAGACCTCATTTGAACTCGGAGAAAGGCTCTTCATTATTTGCGATTCGAAACCTCCAGTCGAGCTTCGACGGATTGACTATGCGGAGTGACTCCCCTTGAATTGACTCAAAGCGGGACTCGACTGTTCGCACATTTTCAAAACAAATGTGGCATATTTCTCGTGTTCTATGATCTATCTTCACTCATCGGGGAGTCTGATACTAAATATGAACGGTAAGAATGCTCTGAACCCTACACGTATTATATCCCCATCGTTTTTTCGTTCACATTTGCCCAACATGTTAATTTGCTGAGCGGGGTTAATGTCGTCTGCTAGGCTACCTGTCAACCTGGGCAATGGAACGACTGCAGTCTGCACTGAGTCTGTACGCATAAGGCAGGCTGCTAATAAATCTTATATATGGTAAGAACGTTCTGAACCTTACACGTTTTCGATTACGATTGTTCTTGCTTTGAAATAATAATTCTGAAACCATTCATTTACTGAACTGATGTAGTCGTATTTCTGTGTTGTCTGCTACAGAGTCGATCGAGTCAGTCTTCCAAACTGGTCTTGCTGGTACGTTATCGGAATAACACTTGTGTTTTCTGTTAGCCGCTGGGAATTGTATACTAACTCATCATTTGGTAATGTGGATGATAAGCTACATGCCACTAACACGGCATATGAGAAGAATCTATGCAAGTCGGCGAAAATTAGATGAAACACAGCGGCTTCCATTTTTTTTAGATCACTGGCACTGGCACAGGCACATGCAATCTGTCAGAAAAAAAACCACTTCTGCTTTAATTGAGAAGCAGGGAATTTATGGTCATTTGGTATTGTGGAGAATATAAGCTACATGTCATTAATTAATTCTGAGGATGAGAGCACAGTCTTGCTTAGGCAAAGGGCGCAAGAATACGCTCTGTGGAAAAGTTAGCGCACTCCAAGAGTGCGCTAACAGTTTTAGCGCATCGCCATTAGCCAATCAACTGGTTCACATCAGTCATGTGACACCAGTACTTACTGACAATTATTATTATTTTACCGTCTGTTATGATCATATATATATTAAAGGCATATGTACGCGCTCCCGTGTTTACAAAGTGTAGTTTGCCCATAATCGATGTCAAACGCACCATAAGACCATGTAATGACGATATGTCGCCATGCATTACAGCTTGTTTTAGAGTCTCATAAACTTTGGATGTAAACAAAGACGCGGAGTTATTTCCCTTGCGTCAACGCTACCTCTGTTGGCAAATCTATAAATAGGACGATCCAGATCAAAATGAAAATTAACATATCTCAACATTGAATATTTTGCAGGGAACTTAATTTAGCATGTCTCCAGCTGTTGGTAAAGCAATTAGCGTGTATAGTCATCGAGTACATATGGCTTTAAACGAGACATGCTAGTTCGATCAGAGCATGTTCTAACGTGTGAACTGTTTTTCGTTTGCCTGGCAGACATCGACGAATGTGCAGCTTCACCAAAACCTTGCTCGGACAATTGTACAAACACCGTGGGCAGCTTTTCCTGCTCGTGTCGAGCAGGCAAAAGACTGGACAACGACAAGTTGACCTGTATTGGTCAGTGGTTTTACGCTCGTCATAATGATTTGTTAGTTATTGTGTGGGTTGGTTGGTTGTTTGGTTGGTTGTTTGGTTGGTCTGTTAGTTTTGTTCTTCTTTCGTGTGTGTACGTTTAATAGTTTGTTTCTTGTTTGTGTATTTATTTCTATCTATCATTCTTTCTTTTCCTTCTTTCTTTTTATCAATCTTTCTCTCTTTACACCCCCGCTATAGGGGTGTGTATAGGTTTCACTCGATGTGTTTGTTTGTTTATTTGTGTGTTTGTGTGTTTGTGTTCGCATATAGATCTCAAGAATGAACGGACCGATCGTCACTAAACTTGGTGAACAGGTTCTATACATTCCTGAGACGGTCCTTACAAAAATTGGGACCAGTCAAACACACGGTTAGGGAGTTATTGGTGGATTAAGATTAAGAGTGACATATTAATGGTCAAAGGGAAATAACCTTCTCAGTTGGTGGCAGTGAGAATGGTTATTTCCCTTTGACCAACGGGGGTGTTTTTCCTACCTCGACGTACCCTTTCGCAATGGACCCTGTGTTTACATTCTGACTTCTGACTTTTGAACTTCTGACTTTTGTTCTGACTTCTGACTTTTGACTTTTGACTTCTGACTTCTGACTTCTGACTTCTGACTTCTGACTTCTGACTTCTGACTTCTGACTTTTGACTTTTGACTTTTGACTTCTGACTTCTGACTTTTGACTTTTGACTTCTGACTTCTGACTTTTGACTTTTGACTTCTGACTTTTGACTTTTGACTTTTGACTTCTGACTTCTGACTTCTGACTTCTGACTTTTGACTTCTGACTTCTGACTTCTGACTTCTGACTTTCTCTCTTCTGACTTCTGACTTCTGACTTTCTCTCTTCTGACTTCTGACTTCTGACTTTCTCTCTTCTGACTTCTGACTTCTGACTTCTGACTTTCTCTCTTCTGACTTCTGACTTCTGACTTCTGACTTCTGACTTCTGACTTCTGACTTTCTCTCTTCTGACTTCTGACTTCTGACTTTCTCTCTTCTGACTTCTGACTTCTGACTTTCTCTCTTCTGACTTCTGACTTCTGACTTTCTCTCTTCTGACTTCTGACTTCTGACTTCTGACTTCTGACTTTCTCTCTTCTGACTTCTGACTTCTGACTTTCTCTCTTCTGACTTCTGACTTCTGACTTCTGACTTCTGACTAGGTTATTTCCCTTTGACGGGGGTGTTTTTCCTACCTCGGAGGAATTTCTTGTTATATCTAACTTTCTTTCTATAGTTCTTTCTTTTTCTCTTTCTTCTTTTCTTTCTGTTTTTTTTTTCTTTTTTACCTCTTTCTTTCTTGCTCTCTTTCTTTCGGATATATATTGAAAAACACTGTTATTGACTAAGTGGCTTTACTAATAGCATTGCTCTTTTGTTTAAATGAACATGTCTTACTTGCTTATCATCCTCATCATCATTGGCATTATCATCATCATCATCATCATCATCATTGGTATTATCATCATCATTGGCATTATCATCCTCATCATCATTATCATCATCATTATTATCATCATCATTGGCAGTATCATCATCATTATCATCATCATTATTATCATCATCATTGGCAGTATCATCATCATTATCATCATCATCATTATCATCATCCTGTTCAGGATCATTAACGTTTTCAGGACCATTATTATCGTCGTAGTCATCATCATTATATCTGAGCCTGTGAGTAAGATAGCCTACAGCATAACTTGACCTTGCTGTGCTTATAACAGACTGTCCAGAGGGGTCATACGGAGACAGCTGCAGTAGAACGTGCAATTGTGGAATTGGCTCCGAGCGTTGCGACGCAGTTACAGGCTGCGTGTGCAAGTCTGGCTGGGAAGGCGGCACGTGCGAGCGTGACGTCAATGAATGTGACGTAGAAGCGACGCAAACAGAATGTGGCGTCAACGGGTCACAGTGCGACAACTTTCAAGGTGGCTACAGGTGCCAGTGTGACAGTGGCTACAAGAGAGAGGGAGAAGGGAATTGCACAGGTGGGTTTGTGGGATTTTGTCTTTGCTTGTTTGTTTGTTTGTTTGTTTGTTTGTTTGTTTGTTTTAATTGTGTGATTGTTTGCTTGTTTTGAGTCTGTTTTGACTATTTTTTTTAAGCTTCCTTGATGGCTTTGTCTGTCTGTTTTCCCCCCATCGGTCTCTGTTGTTTTCTGTCAAAGTGTATTGTTTGTGTGTTTGTCTGTGTGTCTCTCTTATGTCTATTTCTGTGTGTGTGTGTGTCTCTCTCTCTCTCTCTCTTTCTCTCTCTCTCTCTCTCTCTCTCTCTCTCTCTCTCTCTCTCTCTCTCTCTTAATTGACATGTTAATTATGGTAAATATGTCATTTGTACTATTGTTAAACTTATCTTTTATTTCTTCTTGTTTGTTACCCCTCAATGGGCGAGGGCCGGATGAAAAGAAGCATGTATACATTGCTTATTCTGTCACCCTCGTAAAAAAAATTTCAATTCAATTCAATTCAATTCTCTCTCTCTCTCTCTCTCTCTCTCTCTCTCTCTCTCTCTCTCTCTCTCTCTCTCTCTCTCTCTCTCTCTCTCTCTCTCTCTCTCTCTCTCTCTCTCTCTCTCTCTCTCTCTCTCTCTCTCTCTCTCTCTCTCTCTCTCTCTCTCTCTCTTTCTTCCCAGCTTTAACTTCTCCTCCTGTATCCACTATTGGCTTAAATATGTATTTTTTATCTATCTATTTATCTTTTTAGTTATTTATCTATTTATTCAGTTATCTATTTATTTATTAATGAATTATGT